>NC_142809.1:21827327-21866231 GCF_049724085.1 Artemia sp. Qi Xiang Cuo | reverse complement strand
TAGCTTTCTTTAAAACTTGTCACATATAATTCAAACACTAATGTTAATAAGTAACATTTTATTAACAACAGAGTTAAAGCAAGAAGCAAGCAGTTTAAGTTGTAGCTTAATTGCCAAAAATTGAAGTGTAAATTCTGGAAACAAAAAAATATGCAGTAATCCCCAGTATACAAAAAACTCATTGATAAAGACAAAGAAAAAGTAAGTGAAATAGCAAGATTTATATGGTTTTCGGTCAAGATTGTTAAATTGGAAGTTAACAAACTTGGCGATGTTGAATATTGAAGAAATGAAAAACTAATTAATACGTTGAAAAATGCCATTATTCTGACAAGCAATCAGAGTACATAAATCAGCAAATTATAGCAAAGCATTTAAAATAATGCTCCAAGCTCCATGGTTTAAGCTCCTGGCGCTTGAATTTTCAAATTTTGATCCCATTGATCTTGGAGCATCACAATGGGATCAAAAATTTGAAAATGGAAGCGCAAGCAGAGTCAGCATACTTGCTGTGAATTCGGATGTACTTGTAACAGATATTTTACACATGTACTACGGTATAAATAAAAGTCCATAACTTAAATTTATCATGTATTATAAATAACCTACTTTAGCATTGTCCTGGTAATTTCTTTCATTTACTTGAATTTAGATATATATATATATATATATATATATATATATATATATATATATATATATATATATATATATATATATATATATATATATATATATATATAATCCTCACTCAAAAAGATAAGCAAACAAACCACACAAGTCTAACCCTGAAGACCTAGTAGTTTAAAAAATAGCTCAAGTGATCAATTAAAAGACCCATATAGAAATTCTTTCTCTGGTAAAATAGCTGGTCTTTCAACCAATAATAAAATACTATTTTAACCAAATTATCAAGTTTTATATACCAGTTTTTAGCAGTATACTGTTTTATATTGATTTTTATTAATACTATTGGCTGTATTTCATTTTGAAATGCCTGGAAGCGTTATTAACAAGCAAACGCTTTTAATTCATAAACCTAACAGTTAGGTACTGTTCTACCACTGCCTACTGCTGATTACAATCTATTCACCATTCAGGATAGCTAAGTCTCATCCTTTGGCCCTGACAATTTTTCCTTTTCATTTACTTCTTTCATTAATGATTTTGTATCTTCAATTCGAATTCTATTAATAACATTCTTTTATTTTTATTCCCTTTGTAAATGATTATCTATTTTCAATTCAAATTCTTTCAATTACATTATTTTAAACTTAAACCTTTACCAATTTCATAAATAGTTTTGTATTTAATTCAAATGATCTTAATTTCACTCTTTGGATTTTATTCTATTACTCCTTTCATAAATGAAATTTAATTTTTAATTCGAAGCTTAGCACCAGTGGTTTATTTTATTGCACTATATATACGCTACTGTTATTCTTTTAGCTTGACGCCAATGCTCTTCTAAAAGCTCATATTATTACCATTAAGGTTAATGTTCCCTCTGCAGTTTTTAGCGTGCTATCTTTCTGCTCTCTCCTACGGTTTTGGTATATAAACACAAAAGGCGACATTTTTACATAATTTAATAGCTGAGATTCAGATCTGCCAATCTGCATTTACTTGCATTTACGAAATTTTGGGTACATGATTTTAAAATGAAAATACGTAGAAAATTGGTGGGCAATAGTTTCTATAAAAAAATAAATTTTTCAATTTTTTATCTAATTTTGGTTCCTTCCAAAAGGAAAAGTATAAGCAATATAATAATTCTGATTCAGCGAATGGATCGACTTGATACGAATGAATTCAATGATATGTGAATCTTGTCTCTTTGATGCATGTTACAGAGACTGCCGTTTCGTAAAACAGCATGTTTTAGAAAAAAACACATAAAATTAGCTTTTCAAATCTTCTTTTAATTGCCAAAACCGTGTGTTTATGTCAGACGCACTCTTTTCCGTCATTCCTCCTTAATTGATACAATGTGACTTAAATACATCTATCAAATTTTCCAAGTCTTTGTTACTAAGATAGCTCAATATTTTTTTAGTGCAATCATATGGTAAGTCAGTAAAGTTGTTTAAAAGAGAATACAAACTTCCAAGACCAAGTTCAAGAAACTCTTTCCATTCAATACACTTTCTGAAATGACTTTTTACTATGCCAGCATACAATGGGAATTCTATTGTATAGCTTGTTGATTTCAAAGCCTTTACTATATTTTCATTCCTCATGTACACTGCCAACGATTTTTCCCCTTTTGTCAAAGTGTCATAAAACGAAATAGTACAATCACAAATCTTTTCATTTTTCATTCTTTCCAGTTCTTTCACACATTGATCCAGAAAATCACCCTCATCAAAATCACTCCTGAGAAACATGTATTTCTTTGCTTTATTTACTAATAGCAAATTTTTTCACTTACATATAAATTTGCCACTTTCATTTTAGTTATGTGGCAGACAAGATATTTAGCAACTAGGTGAGCATCAAAATTAAGATTTCGATGCTCTAGAATTAAACCAAGAGGTGTATGTCCATTCCGACATGTAATATTTATGTCAGACCCAAATTCCAATAGGGCTGCAACAACTTCTATATCACAGTCAGAATATTGTGCATCACAGGCATAATGAAGTGCTGTTTCACCAAACTCATTTCTAAAGTTAGCTTTGGCACCATTTCCTAGTAATAGTTCCAAAATCTTCTTGTTGCCTCTTATAGCAGCAAAATGCAGCGGTGTATACCACTTCGTTTTAGCATCAATCCAAGCGCCTTTATCTAAAACCATCTTAATAATTTCTACATCCCCACAAATAACAGCATAATTAAGAGGCGTATCAAAAGTTGGATAAAAAGAGTTTTCACTATTAACTTTACAACCGCAATCTAAAAGCAATTTAGCAATTGATATATGTTTGTTTTTCAAAGCCTCACAAAGTAATACATATCCATCTGACCATTCTTTTGAGTAAGACAGCCCGAAGGTATTGATTATCTCCCTTGTTCTTTCGAGTTTTCCTTCACGAACTGCAAGTATTAAATCGTAGTTTACATCACAACCATCTGCCATGACTACTTAGCTTGTTGTCCACAATTTTCAGGATAATTTTGGTTAAATGTTCTCTAATTTAATCTTCTTCTCTAAATCAATGTTCTTTGTTAGTACCTAAAAAATAAAATTATTATAGAATCTTTCTTATAACTCATTTTATACGGAGGGTGGGGGCATACGTAAAAATGCACATATCTAACTACATGTCTGATAGTTATCTATCGTAGGCAGGGAAATTATGCATAGCAGAAACAACTTTAATATGGGTGTGTAAAAGAATTGGATATGGGTGGAGATCAGTTAGAGAGTGATGCAACTCTCAATTATGATCCAGAGAATAGTCTCTCCCGTTAACTGAGCAACAAAAATTATTTCAAAACTAATCAAAACATTGAAACAATAATCTGAGTATAACGTTTAGCTCCTAGTGGACAAATCATTATAGAGTTAATAACAGATACATTTCTTAAAAAAGTAACATTTAACAATCTCTTCAATAATTTATTCTTCTCTCGTAACGTTCTAATGTCCTTTACGTCTCATGACCTTTATTTTTGGCCCCAGATGAATAGTCAAAAACTACAATGGGTGCAAAGATTCTTAGATGATTAAATAAAAAAACAAGTTTTTTAACAGAAAGTAAGGAACGACGATAAAACTTAAAACGAACAGAAATTATTCCGTATATGAAATGGGCTGTCCCCTCCTCAACGCCTCGCTCTTTACGCTAAAGTTTGACTTTGTCACAACTCTATTTTTTTAAACAATAAAAAACTTTAGCTTAAAGAGCGAGGCGTTGAGGAGGGGACAGCCCCTTTCATATACGGAATAATTTCTGTTCGTTTTAAGTTTTAACGTCGTTCCTTACTTTCTGTTAAAAAAACTTGTTTTTTAAATTTAATTTTTGAACGTTTTCGAATTAATGCAGGTTTTGATTTTGGCTCACCATACATGAATAATTAAAACAAAATTTGCATATTAATTTTTCTTTTATTTGATTAAATGACGTTCTCGAAACTTGTTTAACTTTATTTACCAACGTTTTTATTAGTAATAAATATACGTAACTTACGAATTAACTTACGTAACGATCTTCTATATCCATATATTTTTAATACGTATATTAGGGGGCTCGCCCCCTAAGCAGTACCTTACTCTTTAAGCTAAAATTCGAATTTTGTTCCAATTGTTTAAAAATGACCCCTGAATTACAAAGGCCGTTATTTATAATATATAGCTCTTATGAAAGTAATAGAAAATCTTCGTCTTAAAGAGCGAGGTATTGACTAGAGGGTGAACCCAATCATATACGTAATATTTTCTGTTCGTTTTAAGTTTTGATGTTACTCCTTAATTTCAGTTCGAAAACTTGTTTTTTTTATATTTAATTTCTGATCTGTTTTTAAAATAATGCTGGGAGATCCGACAACCCCTTCATAGAAATGTCCCTTCCCCCATGAAAACTTCCTTCATGGAAAGATCTTCCCAAATAAACCACGACCCCCCCCCCCTACTACCAGAAAAAATCCCCTTTGAAAACGTCTGTATACTTCCTAATAACCAATACTATATGTTAACATTGGGTAAAGTTCATAACTTTCAGCCCTCACCCCGGGGACTACGGGGGATTAAGTCATCCTAAAGGAGATACTTATCATATTTTCAACCATGCTGAACAAAACGGCTATCTCAAAATTTTGATCAGGTGACTTTGGAAAAAAAAGAGCGTGGGAGGGGGCCTAGTTGCCCTCCATTTTTTTGGTCACTTAAAAAGGGCACTAGAACTTTTAATTTCCGTTCCAATGAGTCCTCCCACAATATTCTAGGACCACTGGGTCGATACGATCACCCCAGAAAAAAAAACAACAAAAAAAACAAATAAACACGCATCCGTGATCTTTCTTCTGGCAAAAAATACAAAATTCCACATTTTTGTAGATAGGAGCTTGAAACCTCTACAGTAGGGTTCTATGATACGCTGAATGTGATGGTGTGATTTTCATTAAGATTCTATAACTTTTAGAGGGTCTTTCCTCCTTTTTTCGAAAATCAGCCAAATTTTCTCAGGCGCGTAACTTTTGATAAATAGGACTAAACTTGATGACATTTATATACTTGAATTCAGCATTAAAATCTGATTCTTTTGATGTATCAAAACCCATTTTCTAGAGTTTCGGTTACCATTGAGCCGGGTCGCTCCTTACTTACAGTTCGTTACCACGAACTGTTTTATAACATTAAATCAACTACACTTGTAAAGTGAATTGACACATTTTTACACTGTGATAAGCTTCGTTGGGGGGCCATTTTCCAGGTTCAAACATACGTGATTTTGACGTTTCAAAATTAAGAAGTTTTATACTTTTTTCACAAAAGTTTTTCAAAAAAGTAAAGAGCTCCATTATCCAAAAATGAGTAGAAATAAAGGCAAACAATCAAAACAAAATACATTTTAAATTTTTTCTCTTTTTTAGCTTTAATAAATAAAAAATTATCAAAACTTTAGGGATATATTTAGATCCCTGCGCCGCGCCGATGAGGGAAGACCGGCGGCGGTGAGGCAAAAAACAGCACGTGCCGCCGCGCCGCCGGCTGCGCGCCGCCGGTAAGATGTCGGCGGCGCGCCGCTGGCGCTATCAATGTTGACCGCAAACATTAATGTTTTCATCAGTCTTTCTCAAATCACAGCTTCAATTTACAACAGATTCGAGCCAACAGATAGGCTAAGGCTGAACTGCTGCTTTTTTTTTATCGCTTTTGGCTGCTCTTTTGGATATTATTCATTTTTTATTTTGGGGATTCATTCCAAATTATAAACTGATAAATACCTAATATCAGCCAAATTATAAACTGTATCTAAAAGGAGTAAATTTATCAAATTGAAAAATAAATGATGAACACTTCACATGAGAACACTTCAATTACAATGACACAAAAAACACTTAATAGTTTATTGGCTATGAAGAAAAATGAAGTGCCAGCTATTTTCTTAGGTAAAAAATGAAAAGCTCATCCGTTTTAAGTGTAATTAAATTAAATAATATGCAGACTGAAGTAGCTCCAGGAAGATGTTGAAATGTTCATCCTAGTTCGTCACTTTTAACCCAAGCAAAATGTTAGGACGCTTAGTATCAGTTATTGAGTTTAAGCTTTAATGTCCAAATGCTCACAAGAATTACCAAATTTAAGAAAGTCGCAACAATAAGTCACCTGTGGTCAAAATGCTTAGACTCCTCTTTGATCCCCACCCAGGCTCAAAGCTTCTGCTATGGTCATTTCCATGGAAATCTCCAAAGAGTTTCTTTTTAAAATAGCTTTCGTAGCGTAGTTAGGGGTATTTAGACTTTTTTGCTTTTCTTCAAAGCTTTGAAAAAGTGTTATAATATTCCAAATGTTACATGTGTGCATATTTTTGGTAATCATTTGTGGGGTGATCGAATTTTCTAAACCACTGAAGATACGTAGGAACGTTGCAACATCTAGTACCCTGAGGTCATAAGACCGTCAAAGACTCCTCCTTGAACCTCCCAAATTGAAAGCTTTTATTATCACATGGTCTTTTAATGTAACTTGGGTACTGGACCAAGGGCGCCATTGTTACTCGAGCGCAACGTTAGGTGGGGATGTCGATATCGCTTTCGTCACACCAATTCGTTTTAGTGTGAATCTGCCTGGTACATATGAATGAATGTTTTCAAAGTAAACCCGTTTCATCAATAGGAAAAAAACCGGATTTGACGCCTAGGTCCGTTTCCCTTTGGACAATAAAACCATGCAAGTGCTTTATCAAGTATAAGTCACTAAAATCGTGTTAATTTTTGTCAACTTTTCAACTTTTTGGCATCCCTGCTTTCAAAAAATAAAATGAAGGCCCTATTACTTAAATATAATAGCTCACAATGCCCCCCTGGTTGCTCCCATCTCGATCTGATACCGTATCTGCTTTAAATTAAAAAATACTTAACTTATTGGCACCCCTGCTTTAAAAAAAAAATCGAGGTATTATCATTTAAATATGATAGCTCAATACCCCCCCCCCTGGATACCACCTTGATAGGATGCCGTCTCTGCTTTAAAAAGAAAAATCAACTTTTTGGGATCCCTGCTTTCAATAAATAATATTTCGAGCTATTATCATTTAAATATAATACCTCCCTACCCCCCCCCTCTGGGTACCACCTTGATAGGATACCGTCTCAGCTTTCATTAGAAAAATAATTTACTTAATAATTAACAAGGTCACTATACGGTTCAAACAAACACGCAAAATAACGTTAAACAGCTTAGTGTTCCCCGAAAAAAAATTGAGGGTATGAGTAAAGGGGTACAAAGACAACATCAGAAATGTCGAAATTATTCAGATATACCTCAAATTTTTGGAAAAATGAGTGATAGATTCGCCATGGCATTCCATAAGATCCAAAGAATCGAAATAAAAGGGAGCACACACAAAAGCCAAATAAGGCCATTAGCCTATGAGAAATCGCAAAATACCCAAGACAATGAACAAGTCCTAATGGGGGCCCTGGGTCTATCAAAATATTTCAATGGTTTCCCAGGGAATTTGATATCATTTTCTTCTGTCTCCACTTTAAATGAAAAAAATAATTATCTTTTTGGCATCCCTGCTTTCAATAAAAAAAATGAGGTATTATAATTTAAAAATGATAGCTCCCTATCCCCCTCCCCTATAGGCAATAATTTACAATTCATTTATGAAATATATTTTTGGGGTAACTTCCGGTTCAATTTTTAATTCCCCAACCTTGTACATAGCTTAGTCTATAGCTAAATTTTGTCTCAACCGAAGGCTGTTTTTTTTGGGGGAGGGGGGGGGGGGGGAATGTTCCAGAAAGAAGATTGTATTTTCTATCAGGTGTTCAATAATTGAGTATTAAACATTAAGAAAATCTTATCTAAAAACAGCAAAAAAAAAATCTGCAAACTTACAATTCAGCTGTAGAAACAATCTGTCGGCTGTCAATTTCAAAATCCAACAAAAGACTGAAGCTGTATAGTAGTGAATGCGTTCTATAATTCTATTCAACTTGAAAATAAAATTCTTGACTACGAATGATGTAAGATATAGCGATTGGGAAACTGCATTCGAAATGATTTAAACCCATTTCATCAAAACGATACTTTTTTTGTCAACATATGAAGAACTGTGTATATTGCAATATTTGCAATAGCATATTGCATCTGTCTGGTTTTTATGCAGAGTAACAAAGGAAACGAGAATTAATGAACAAGAGAGCAGTGAAGAATTATGGTATACAAAGTAATATTTGGCAAGGAAAGTCACTGATGATAACTCGCTAGGGGTGGCATCGTGATTGCGTGATTTTCGGGGATTCGGGGAACCCAATTTTTTTCGGGGTGACGCATAGATTTTTGGGGATACACCCGAAAATTCGGAGATAGTGCAAGCCCTGCTTGATTGCTAATCAGGAAAATCGAAATACTGAACCACACGAGAAGGAAAAGCTCCGACTTTGCGGTTGACGCAATAAAGAATTGCCGTAAAAATAATTTAAAGTCGACCGAACGTCGCCGCCTCTGCCGGGGGCGGCGTGCCTGCGGCGCGCCGGCGGCGTTACGACTCTTCGGCGGCGTTCGACCGGACCTTTCGTCGGCGGCGTTCGGTCGATCCGCCGGCGCGGCGCCGGGGTCTATATATATTAGATATATGTATGTTAAACTGACAGTCCACGGTGCTTTGTTCGTTTTTTTTGTGTTTTTTTTTCATTAAAGTGCAAATTAAGTTCTGGTCTTGAGAAGACATGGGGGTTATCAGCCCTCCTCATGTTCATTTTAACTCGTTTTGTGTTTGACTCTGCTATTTATTGTAATTTCTGTTAGTTTTGGGTTTCATTTATTTATTGATGGTGATTTATGGTAGTTTTACACTTGGAAGATTATTTGAATTTATTTCTGCGCATTTTTGGTCTAATAGAGCTTTTTACTTTTCTTTTAAAAACTTGTTTTGTGAAAAAGTTGATCAAACTAATTTCGGTTTGTTTTTCATTTACAAATTGTCTCTCGGTGAAAAAATTATACTTAATATATTTATTTTCTATAACGAATCAATACTTAGGATTGCTATTTATGTGTCGGAGAAACGTTTTCAACAATTTTTACTCTGGACACAAATAGTATAGGTTAATTTAATTTTATACATCCTCAAGCTGACCTGAAAAATAAAATTTAATATCATCCCAAAACATTCTATCTATGCTCTTTGACAGCCTCAGTACACTTAGACTGTTTTGATTTATTTAAGTTTTAAGAGCAGAAATTGTAATAGTAACAAGCCGAAAGTTAGCACCTCCGGTCATTATAGAGACATTGCTGAGGTTTCTTATTGGCAAGTATACACACAGTGCTGTTTGATTTAGTTTTAAAACAATATTTAGTTTTAAAGCATAATCGGTCAATTGCATAGACGTAGGAGATTGACATACCCAATATTCCTAAAGACATAGCTGCTACACATTCTTACTATGGCGAAAAAATACTGTCTCAAAATTTTGACTTGATGTGTTTGGTAAATGAAAAGTCTCTTTTTACACTTAAAAGGGGCACTAGAACTTTTAATTTTGAATTGAATTGCCTTTTTCAAAAGTTTCCATGATATTTCTGACTATTATAGAGCGGCGCTGCTTAAAATATTGCTTATATACCCTTTTGAAAACCTGCATACGTTAAAGTAAAACTTTTTTCGTTAAAGTAAAACTCTCCCAAAAACTTCCTTATAAGTTTCACCTTAATACCCTTAGCGTCATGAGCTACGGTAACAATAGTGGTACTATTAATAGTATGCACATAGTAGCTGCTGGCTAGTTCTAAATCGGCCACAACTTACCCTTAAAGGTTTAACTTAATAATTTAAGCCGTTCTTGCGATATTGCTTTGTCACCTTTTTGAAAATCCACAAGCCCACAGTTAGTTTTGATTTAGTTCAAGATATGCCTGAATTTTCCTTAAAAGCTTCACTTTAATACTCCTGGCTTGTGTAGTAGCAATCGTTGTAGCAGCAACAATGGCAGTATACACATATCGCTTTTGGTTTCTTAAACATCCCCTTCAACAAATGCTGAAAGCCTCAACTTAATACCATCAATCATTTCTTAAGCATTTCTGATATGTCCTTGACAACCTGTGTGGGCATAGTGTTTTGATTTAGTTCCAAAGAGTTTCAATACATTCCAAATTTTTTGCCTTAATACTCTTAGTATTAATAGCAGCAGTAGTACTAGTAAAAGTAGAATTAATAGTAGTAGGCTTAGCTTTAGCGGCAGTAAGTACTATGGGTGTATGCACTTTAAGTGGACAGTACTCCCCCCACCCGATGGGTGCATTCAGTCCGAGTGCAGCCCTACCCCACCATACGAGTGCAACCCTATACAATACAAGAGCAGCCATATTGGAGTTACTAATCCCTCAGATCATCTCTCTTAACGATACACATACTCTACGAGATCTATCATTTCTCTGGAAACTATTATTCTCAACGATAGAATGCTATTACTGAAAGCGCAGCCATAGGAAATCGTTTCAAGCGGACATTCTTATCTCAAGTTCTCTGATATGGAACTTTTCACTAACAGTGCCACCAGTCAGAGCGGGCCTTTCGCTCAAGTGATCATTGATATAAAAGTTTGATGTCGAATTAGTTATTATCTCAGCTCCACATAGACACTTGATTAGTTTACATTGTTTCAAGTTGGAAAAAAAGCATTCAAATAAATTAAAAATGAGTGATTTTACACTATTGCACCTTGAAGGAGTTGACAGTGATGTTTTTAAGACAAGAGCTCCCGATATAGAAGCTGAAATTGGAAAGGATTACCGAATAACATTTGAGTAGGATGAGATGTTTGGTAGATATGTTATGTCATTGAGTAAATTTAAGTCGGATGAACAATTACGTTTCGCAGCAAAAATGAATATAATGGATATATCGAGACTAAAACATAGATTGAATGCTATCACTAAGCACATTGAGGAAAATGGATTGACTCAGCCTATGAGAAGATAGTGAAAATGTATTCTTTTATTACATTTCTGTCAATAAAAAATGTTTTATAATGATTTGATTTTGGTTAGCTACTCGTTTGGGATTTAGATAGTTGATTGTTTACTCCACTCTCTCTATTGGGTCAACCAATAGGCGTTGAGAGTGTACACAAAGTAGAAACTAGCAATAGTTAGTTTAGTCTTAATTTGGTAGTGGGAGTGTCAAGAACGAAAATAGATGGATTTGAGAAACAGAAGATCTTACCGAGTTTCGTAACAATGGAAAAGTGTTTGAATCTAAATGTCGAATTTCCAATGTTAACAGTACGAAAGAAAATATTCTCTGAAAAAATGCCTGAAATTATCATGGAAAATTATTCTTCATCTTTGGACTTTTGTATGAGGCTTTTACGTTGTGCTCCAAATGCATTTACTCAATTTATTGATGCATTAATTGAAACAAAACAAAATAACTTTGTGGTCCTGCTTTCAACCACTACCTAGAAATTCATTTAAGACGGTCATTTTGTAAGACAACAAGAACTAAGTCGAATAAGTGTTTGTGATGTCACTCGATTACTCCTCCTCCTCCTAGAAGACATTCCTTTTATTGATCGTGAGCCAGTTTATTTTTGGCAGTGAGACGAACAACATTGAAAAAATGTTCTAAACATGTTCAATATGTTTATATAAATTGTGAAGTTGGTCCTCATGTGAGAACTGAACTACAGTTGATGGTTATAATGAAAAGTGTAGATTATGCAATCCGTGTAAATTGCATAGAGGATATGCTGCATAAATTAAGGATTGTAATTCCTGTCTAGAAGAAGCTTGTGACTCTAACCCTAAAAGATATCTATGCTAGAAATGCCAATTTGATAAGTGTGATCAATGGGAAAACAGTTACCCTGGCATAATCGGAAAAAAAAACCCTAAACGTGATTTCAGTTTATTTCTAAGGGATTGATATCGTTGTGGATTTATATTATTTTGGGGAGAAGAATATGGAGCACAGTTTCATTGTAAAAACATAAAGAGAGTTTGGTGTCTACTTCAAGTAGTCAGATAGAAACATGTGAATTTTACAGTATGAATTGTAACAGTATCATTGACTTCACAAAGCGATTTAAAAAAATGAAGTTATATTATATTGTGGAAAATGTGGCTCTGACTTTGCACACCAGGATCAGTACAAGTTGATTCCAATTATCTGCCATCATTAATCATTGTCGATGACTATGGCTTAAATAACGATTATAAAGAAGAAGAAGAAATCTAAACAATGAAGACAAAATACTTTTTTATAGTACATATAATTTTATTAATAAACAAATTTACATACATTATTAAAACATTTTACGCGTAGGGCACTGAAATTAATATCATACAGGTCTGAGAGGATATTTTCTACTATGAAATCATTCAGTTGAGGATTGTCTACATAAATGTTGAGAAATTCACTGTAATTATTCAAGACATCAAAAAATAAAATACAGTAATGCATGAAAACCACAGCTTTTGGTTGATAAATCTTGTACTCACATTCGATTTTAAATAAGTGTTTTCCTGCTTCTTTTAAGGAAGTTTTTGATGTAAGGTGTGTAGAATACACACGGTAGACAAAGAGGATCAAAAAACTATATATTCTTTGCTGTTTGAGATGCATAGCCAATGCCCCAGTCGATGGACTACTATTAACAATGATAATGGTATTGTTAGCACTATGAATATGTTCAAGGAAATCCGAGGGTACGCAATAGGATTTCTATTTGCACATATATTGATCCATGTTAAATACATCGATAATTTGACTGATGTTCATGGTGCCAAGTCTAATAGAACACTACCGTCAGGGGTAATTTCCCAATAGGTTTCAAATTGATTGAGTAAGGTTAATGTTACACTCTCCATCAATGGTTTGGCAAAGGTACACTCTAAACATACAGTACCCGTTCGGACAATACTCAGATCTTGAGTACCAGACAAGTCCAAAATAATGATACCATGACTTTTTGCAAATATTGTGTCGGTTATATTATTTTCATATAGTTGAGAATCTCGATCTTGGAAATGCATCGTCAATTCATTTAGGGTCCTATAGGATTTATCAAAGGATAAATTTTAGAGTGGAATTCCATTTACTTACCATACAAGAGGGGAAAGTCCAAACAGTTCAAATTCATGTGGAGAAATTGTCCATGATCCTATGGCACTGGCACTTTTTTACAAAATCCAAAGCAAGTTTCGAAGGAATTTTACCATTGATAAATGAAGAATCGATGTAGGTACTTGAATCAGTGACAATATTGCGTTAATTGGTGAGTGATGGAGGAACAAGCAGTTTGATGTTATTTCCAGAGGCTCATAGTTTTTCAATTGCGAAAGCAACAGACCTCATAACCTGTTGTTTTCGTACATGAACTATTGCCGAGGTAAGATCGACATTTGCATCGGATGATGCATCGGGAGTTTTTTTCTAGATGAAATGGGACGAAGCAATTTGTAACTTTATGTCAATTTTAATATTGGGGGCATCCATTGAGATTTATTAAATATTTCATAATTGAATCTACCAAATAAATGATACTCCCTGCTACCTGCCCAAGTGAGTTCACCATCAGTAACAACATTTGATCTATAGTCATAGTCCATCAACAGACCTCTCAATTTCTTATAGGCCTAGGACTTTGGAGTCATCAACATAAATTGTATGTAGCTTGCATAGTTTGATAGATTGTTACTAGTACTCACCAATGTTCCATTTATGTAGACATAATTGTTTAAACAAATTGTGTAGTATGCAATTTTCATAGCATAATTCATCGGTAGCGGTGGGAGCTAGATTGTCAGACTTTTTCCTCACTACAACTTCTAAATCAATAAATATGGATGATAAATCTATGAAGTAGTCTCCATTAGAATAAATTTGAAAATGTATGTTTTCAGATAGTAATTGTTGTGCGTAGAATTGTAGATTGGGGTATAAAAGACAATCCATAAGACCTTTATTAATTCTTCATAAAGATAGCAAACATATATTATCTTGTGTTTGACTTTATGCTACATTCTAATTATTAAGGGGGACAATATAATATAATTTATTGACAAAAAAGCCCAATGGGCTGTGGTCACAAAAACAAAGACACTTTCATACAAACATAAATTGGCACAAAACTAACCCCTAATCTTCAAAAAACATTTCTCTATGCTATACACCCATTGTCAGGAACCCTTTAAATCTTTTTATACCTCCCATATCCTTCCTTGCTAATAAATTTATTATCTTGTCTCTCTCCAAAGCCTCAACCCCAAACAATTCTTTCCTTAAATCTATTAATTCACTACACTTCCCCACAAAATGAACCAAATCTACCTCTTTCCTGCACATGGGACAGAAGTAAGGACCAGAAGCTTGCCTAACCTCTCCCAGATACTTCCTTCTTTCACCTAGTAGTAACCCATCTGATGTAACACAAATAATAAACCTTTGTTGCCTCTTTTGAAGCCCCGCCTTAAAAAACAATTCTTCTCCCCACTGCTCCTTGGCCTTTGCATATAACTCCAGTGATTGGGGCTCATTCACTCACGCATGCCACACCTGGATCCCATGGTCCCTTAACCTCTCCCTGACCCTACTTGCAACTTCTCCATCCTTTAATCCAATCCCTAGCCCACCATTCCATAGCTCTGAAAATCCACAATCTTCCAATATCTTCTTTATTTGAGATGGCCACGTATTACTCTTTGGGATCCTCAGAGCTTCTAAATATGCTGCTTTTGTTATCCTTACTCTGGGCATACTCACGATTTTCTCCCATAGTCTTATCATCCCTACTAGCCTATCACTTCTTAAAGAAATTAAACCTAGATCTTCACTCAATACTAAACTATTTGTTGAAAAATGTAGACCTAAAACTCTCTTAAAATACCGAAGCTGAATCTTCTCCATCATCTCACCAGCTATGTATCCCCAAACTTCAGATCCATAATGCATAGCCAATTCAATCTTTACCTGAAATATCTGCTTATGCATCTTCAGGTTCTGCATGTATGCCAGATGGCTAGCAGTCACAGCATAGGAACAGTTTTGAATACAAAATATTAAAAAAAAAACATTTAAATTAATTAAATTCGGTCTACTTACTTTAATTTTTAAGGAATGGTGGTGAAGATAAGGTAAAAAAAAATGAAAATTTTGGATTCAATTTGTTTATACTTACTGTCGACTCCGCCCTCTACTTTATTTAAAGAAATATAATTTCAAAATTTCAAAATGATTATAACCGTAACATTATGTATTAGAAATTTTGCAACCCTGAAATTTCTGACCTCGGGGCAAGTTCCCCCTCTGTCCCCAAAAAAACACCTCTGTATCTAGGTAACCCACGCTGCCATGATAGCGACTGGAAAAAGACTGTTTGCCTAAATCATTGTGGCGAATTGCACTAAAAAATAGTAAATTTTGACGATGTGGTATTAACATCCCTTTAACTGATGCTATTTTTGTGAAGATCTCAACTTAGAAGCCGAAAATGTAATATCGAACCATCCTCCCATTTCTAGATTCTTACAAAAAGATATATAAAAAAAGAATTTTCGTTCAAAAGTTTTAGAAACGAAGGACCCTGATTGTGAGCTGGGATTGTATCAAATCTTGAGTCTAGCACTGTTGTTATGACGTAATAGGTGTGATAAAGAACCATTTTTTTTGTGCGTATGTGTGTGTGTGTGTCCTGGGGGGAGGGTTAGCCAGCACTGTTGTTAGTCTAGCACTGTTGTTAGGACGTAATAGGTGTGATAAAGAAACATTTTTTTTGTGCGTGTGTGTGTCCTAGGAGGGGAGGGGGGTTAGCCAGCACTGTTGTTAGTACGTAATAGGTGTGATAAAGAACCATTTTGTGTGTGTTTCTTCTTTTATTTTCGTGTTTTAGTTTTGGTGGTTTGTTGTTTGTGTTTGTGTGTTTGTGTGTTTGTGTGTTTGTGTGTTTGTGTGTTTGTGATTTATGTCTTTTGCGTTTTTTTGAGTTTTTGAGAGTGAGTGAGTGTGTGTGTGTGGGTGTGTGAGGGTGCGCGTGTGGGTGCGTGTGCGCGTGGGTGTATGTGTGTGTGGGTGCGTGGGTGAGTGAGTGTGTGAGTGTTTGTTTTTTTTTTTGTGTGTTGTGTTTGGGGTTGTGTGTGTGGGGGGGGGCGGGTGGGCGAGCGCGTGGGCGAGTGTGGGCGTGTGTGTGTGGTTGAGTGTATGTGTGTGTGTGTGTGTGGGAGTGTGTATGTGTGGGTGGAAGTGTGTGTGTATGAGTGTGTGTGTGAGGTTGAGTGAGTAAGGGAGAGGGTGTGTGTGTCTGTTATTATGTGTGTTTGTGTGTGTGTGTGTGTTTGCATGTTTGTGTGTGTGTGTCTGTGTGTGTTTTTGTGTGTGTGTTTTTGTGTTTTTGTCTTTCTGTGTGTGTGTTTGTGTGTGTGTGTGTGTGTTTGTGTGTCTATGTGTGTGTATGTGTCTGTGTGTGTGTGTGTCTGTGTGTGTGTGTCTGTATGTGTATGTCTGTGTGTGTATGTGTGTGTATATGTACATATATGTGTGTATATGTGTATGTCTATATTCGTGTGTGTGTGTATGTGTATGTGTGTGAATGTGTGTGCGGGTGTGTATGAGTGATTGTAGGTGTGTGTGTGAGGATGTGTGTGTGTGTGAGTGTATGTATGTGTGTGTCTGTCTGTGTGTATATTTATATGTGTGTATGTGTGTGTGTGTATATGTGTCTCTGTATATATGTGTGTGTGTGTGTGTATGTGTGTGTATGTGTGTGTCTGTGTGTGTGTGTGTGTGTGTGTGTGTGTGTGTGTGTGTGTGTGTGTGTGTGTGTGTATGTTTGTGTGTGTGTGTGTGTGTGTATGTGCATGTGTATGTGTGTGTGTGAGTATGTGTGTGTGTGTGTGTGTGTGTGTATGTGTGTGTGTGTGAGTGTGTGTTAGTGTGTTAGTTTGTTTGAGTGTGTTTGTTTGATTGAGTTATAGTGTTTTTTTTTTTTTTGTTGTGATTGTTTTTGTTTGTTTGTTTGTTTTTGTGTGTGTTTGTTTGTGTGTTTGTTTTTTTATGTGTTTGTGTTTGGGTGTGTGTAAGTTTATGTGTGTGTGTATGTGTGTGTATGTGTGTATGTGTGTATGTGTGTATGTGTGTATGTATGTATGTGTGTATGTGTGTATGTGTGTACACACATACACACATACACACACACATACATACACACATACACATATACACACATACATACATACACATATACACACACACACATACACACATACACATACAAACTCACACATACAAACTCACACATACACACACATACGCACACATACACACATACACATACACACACATACACACATAATATTTCCAAAGCAATAACAGATAGCGCGCTAAAAAAATCAGAATCAACTTTAGAGGCCAAATTAATTCTACAATAATTCCCCCTTCCCCCCAAAACTCAAAATTTTTTTGATATCCTCCTTTGCCCCAAACTCAAAATTTTCCAAAATTCTGCTTTAGAAGCTTTTTTAAATATTTCTAAAGCACTAATAGATAGAGCACTACAAATATCAGAATCGACTTCAGAGGACAAATTATGATATGGGAAGATGTTTTTGAAATCCCCTTTCCCCCCAAACTCAAAATTTTCCAAAATTTTACTTTACAAGCTTTTTTAAATATTTCTAAAGTGCTAAGACAATTCTGATATTTGTAGCGCTCTATCTATTAGTGCTTTAGAAATATTTGAAAAGCTTCTAAAGTAGAATCTTAGAAAATTTTGAGTTTGGGGGGAAGGGGGATTTCAAAAACATCTTCCCATGACATAAATTGTCCTCTAAAATCAATTCTGATGTTTGTAGCGCTCTATGTCTTAGTGCTTTAGATATACTAAAAAAGCTTCTAAAGTAGAATTTTTGATAATTTTGAGTTTGGGGGGAACGGGGATTTCAAAAACTTCTCCCCATGACATCACTTGTCCTCTAAAGTCGATTCTGATGTTTGTAGCGCTCTATGTCTTAGCGCTTTAGAAAAATTTAAAAAAGCTTCTAAAGTAAAATTTTGGAAAATTTAGAGTTTGAGGGGAAGGGGGGGATTTCAAAAACATCTTCCCATAACATAATTTGTCCTCTCAAGTCGATTCTGATGTTTGTAGCGCTCTATCTATTAGTGATTTAGTAATATTTAAAAAGCTTATAAAGTAGAATTTTGGAAAATTTTGAGTTTGGGGGGAAGGAGGATTTAAAAAACATCTTCCCATGACATAAATTGTCCTCTAAAGTCGATTCTGATGTTTGTAACGCTCTATGTCTTAGCGCTTTAGAAATATGGAAAATTTTGAGTTTGGGGGGAAGGGGGATTTCATGAACATCTTCCCATAACATAATTTGCCCCCTAAAGTTGATTCTGATGTTTGTAGCGCTCTATGTCTTAGCTCTTTAGAAATATTTATAAAAGCTTCTAAAGTAGAATTTTGGAAAATTTTGGCTTTGGGGGGAAGGGGGATTTCAAAAACATCTTCCCATAACATAATTTGTCCTCTGAAGTCGATTCTGGTATTTGTAGCGCTCTATCTATTAGTGCTTTAGAAATATTTTAAAAGCTTCTAAAGTAGAATTTTTGAAAATTTCAAGTTTGGGGGGAAGGGGTATTTCAAAAATATCTTCCCATGACATAACTTGTCCTCTAAAGTCACTTCTGATGTTTGTAGTGCTCTATGTCTTAGTGCTTTAGAAATATTAAAAAAACTTCTAAAGTAGAATTTTTGAAAATTTTGAGTTTGGGGGGAAGGGGGATTTCAAAAACATCTCCCCATGACATAACTTGTCCTCTAAAGTCGATTCTGATGTTTGTAGCACTCTATGTCTTGGCGCTTTAGAAAAATTTAAAAAAGCTTCTAAAGTAATATTTTCCCATAACATCTTCCCATAACATAATTTGCCCTCTAAAGTTGATTCTGATGTTTGTAGCGCTCTATGTCTTAGCGCTTTAGAAATATTTATAAAAGCTCCTAAAGTAGAATTTTGGAAAATTTTGAGTTTGGGGGGAAGGGGAATTTCAAAAACATGTTCCCATAACATAATTTGTCCTTTGAAGTCGATTCTGATCTTTGTAGCGCTCTTTCTATTAGTGCTTTAAAAATATTTCAAAAGTTTCTAAAGTAGAATTTTTGAAAATTTTGAGTTTGGGGGGAAGGGGGATTTCAAAAAAATCTTCCCACGACATAACTTGTCCTCTAAAGTCAATTCTGATGTTTGTAGCGCTCTATGTCTTAGTGCTTTAGAAATATTAAAAAAGCTTCTAAAGTAGAACTTTTGAAAATTTTGAGTTTGGGGGGAAGAGGGATTTCAAAAACATCTCCCCATGACATAACTTGTCCTCTAAAGTCAAATCTGATGTTTGTAGTGCTTTATGTCTTAGTGCTCTACAAATATTTAAAAAGCTTCTAAAGTAGAATTTTGGAATATTTTTAGTTTGGGGGGAAGGGGAATTTCAAAAACATCTTCTTGGAAGATGTTTTTGAAATCCCCCCTCCCCAAAACTCAAAAATGTCTAAAATTCTACTTAAGAAGCTTTTTAAATATTTCTAAAGCACTAATAGATAGAGTGCTACAAACATCAGAATGGACTTCACAGGGCAAATTATGTCATGGGAAGATGTTTTTGAAATCTCCCTTCCACCCAAACTCAAAATTTTCTAAAATTTTTCTTTAGAAGCTTTTATGAATATTTCTAAAGTGCTAAGACATAGAGCGCTACAAACATCAGAATCAACTTGAGAGGGCAAATTATGTTATGGGAAGATGGGAAGATGTTATGGGAAAATTTTACTTTAGAAGCTTTTTTAAATTTTTCTAAAGCGCTAAGACATAGAGCACTACAAACATCAGAATCGACTTCAGAGGACAAGTTATGTTATGGGGAGATGTTTTTGAAATCCCCCTTTTTAAGAAGTATATTGAAAATATACAAATTATGTTATGGGAAGCTTTTTTAGAAGTATATTTAAATCTTCAAAAAACAATTTTGATGTTTGTAGCCCTCTATCAATTAGTGCTTTAGAAATATCTAAAAAGCTTCTAAAGTTGAATTTTAGAAAATTTTGAGTTTGGGGGGAAGGGGGATTTCAAGAACATCTTCCCATAACATAATTTGCCCTCTAAAGTCGATTCTGATATTTGTAGCGCTCTATGTCTCAGCGCTTTAGAAATATTAAAAAAAGCTTCTAAAGAAGAATTTTGGAAAATCTTGAGTTTTGGGAGAAGGGGGATTTCAAGAACATCTTCCCATAACATAATTTGTCTTCTAAAGTTGATTCTGATGTTTGCAGCGCTCTATGTCTTAGTGCTTTAGAAATATTTAAAAAAGCTTATAAAGTAAAATTTTGGAATATATTGAGTTTGGGGGGAAGGGGGATTTCAAAAACATCTTCCCATAACATAATTTGTCCTCTGAAGTTGATTCTGATATTTTAAGCGCTATATCTTTTAGTACTTTAGAAATATTTAAAAAGCTTCTTAAGTAGAATTTTAGACATGTTTGAGTTTTGGGGAGGGGGGGATTTCAAAAACATCTTCCCATGACAACACTTGTCTTCTAAAGTCAATTCTGATGTTTGTATCCCTCTATCAATTAGTGCTTTAGAAATATTTAAAAAGCTTCTAAAGTAGTTTTGGACAATTTTGAGTTTGGGGGGAAGGGGGATTTTAAAAACCTCTTCCCGTGATATAACGTGTCCTCTGAAGTCAATTCTGATGCTTTTAGCACTCTATCTATTAGTGCTTTAGAAATATTTTAAAAGCTTCTAAAGTAGAACTTTGGAATATTTTGAGTTTGGGAGGAAGGGGGATTTCAAAAATATCTTCCCATGACATAACTTGTCCTCTAAAGTCGATTCTGATGTTTGTAGTGCTCTATGTCTTAGCGCTTTACAAATATTAAAAAAAGCTTCTAAAGTAGAATTTTGGAAAATTTTGAGTTTGGGGGGAAGGCGGATTTCGAGAACATCTTCCCATACCATAATTTGAATTTTTGAAAATTTTGAGTTTTGGGGGAAGGGGGATTTCAAGAACATCTTCCCATAACATAATTTGCCCTCTAAAGTTGATTCTGATGTTTGTAGCTCTCTATGTCTTAGCACTTTAGAAATATTTATAAAAGCTTCTAAAGTAGAATTTTGGAAAATTTTGAGTTTGGGGGGACAGGGAATTTCAAAAACATGTTCCCATAACATAATTTGTCCTTTGAAGTTGATTCTGATATTTGTATTGCTCTATCTATTAGTGCTTTAGAAATATTTAAAAAGCTTCTTAAGCAGAATTTTAGACATTTTTGAGTTTTGCAGGGGGGGGGGGATTTCAAAAACATCTTCCCATGACATAACTTGTCTTCTAAAGTCAATTTTGATGTTTGTAGCCCTCTATCAATTAGTGCTTTAGAAATATTTAATAAGCTTCTAAAGTAGAATTTTAGAAAATTTTGAGTTTGGGGGGAAGGGGGATTTCAAAAACATCTTCCCATAACATAGTTTGTCCTCTTAAGTCAGTTCTGATATTTGTAGCGCTCTATCTATTAGAGCTTTAGAAATATTTAAAAAGCTTCTTAAGTAGAATTTTAGACATTTTTGAGTTTTGGGGAGTGGGGATTTCAAAAACATCTTCCTATGACATAACTTGTCTTCTAAAGTCAATTCTGATGCTTGTAGCCCTCTGTCAATTAGTGCTCTAGAAATATTTAAAAAGCTTTTGAAGTAGAATTTTAGAAAATTTTGAGTTTTGCGGGAAGGGGGATTTTAAAAACCTCTTCCCTTCATGAGTGCATGGACCTATAAAAATAAAAACATCTCCTCATAACCTAATTTGTCCTCTAAAAACAATTTGGATTTTTTTACTGGTCTATCTCTTGTCAAATCCTTCCCTAATTAATAAAGTTTAAATGGCTTATCAACACAGAGTTGCCTTTTACCCCATGGCACCTGCATGCTACTGTTAAAGGGGTTATGATAAGCAAAGTTGTGACATCAAAAATGGGTTTGATAAGCAATGTCAGCTATATAGTAAATAAGTTAAATGGATTGTTAAATGAAAATAGGATTTTGGAATATATTTTAATGAACAAGGTTAAAAGCTGAAGTTGTGTAAAGTAAGTAGTGATTTATATTTATGATAGTAATATAGGATGAAATATGAGTTAAAAACAACTAGTAATGTGCAGTAATTTACCATTATATAGGGGGGGGGATGAGTGGAGGTAGATACTTCAAAGTACCTTCCTGGGACAAACCTTAGCATGTACATCCATCCCTGAAAGTTTCATTTTCCTAACCCAGCTCCTTTCCAAGATAGCCAAAAGTAACTAAAGTAGAATTTTACCCCTTCCTGGGACATACCTTAGCATGTAGATCCATCCCTGAAAGTTTCATTTTCCTACCCCAACCCCTTTCAAAGATAGCCAAAAGTAACTAAAGTAGAATTTCACCATACCCTGAATTGGTATAGCCTAAATAGGGGTGGGGGTATAATTCCTTTCCAAAAAAAATGATTATTATATTTGGAAAGGGCATTAAAAAAAAGGCATTGAGTGGTATATTCACTTTATTCATGTCTACGTATAGGAACGACACTTTTTAATAAGATAATTTGGTCAAGATTAGGAACTGGCTGAGTATTAGGATCCATATCCTAGGATATGTTCTGTTCATAACCTAGGCTCTTTTTTGTCATTCCCTTGAGAAATTATTCAGTTCCTGGAAAACCTAGCCTGGTGTCTGAATATGGGTTAATCTCATTCAAGCTTTATTTACCTGATATATATCCTTATAAAATCTGTGAATCTCAGTCTAAGTTCATTTCAAAGCACGTTGCTTTTATTTCAAATTCATTGCACTACTAAAACCAAAGATTTTATCAGGGTTGCCGCCCTGGCCTGGAAGAATTTACTAAATCTGTACCATTGAAGAAATAGACCTTATTCGTTTTTCCCCCTGAATTGCAACACTGCGCGAAAATCGGCCATATTGTTGGAAGGTTTGCTGTGCAAACATGGAACTTATCATGGAATTTCCTGAAATTCAGAAGGCACTGGTGAGTTAATTTTGTTGATAATCTTGTTAATAGCAAGGTTGTACATCACCTGCATTCTGGATTGATTTTTCCTGAGCTTGGGTAGTAGGTTTAGCATGTACTAGGCTATATCTTTGCCCAGCCATTCATGGACTCCAACTTGAAAATTACAAACTTTAGGTGCCAAAAAAGGCAAAGAAGTTAACAAAAGTGACACAGAAAGATCTGCCATAGTCTCTACAATAATTTTAACATGTTTTTGACCTAAGAATCTGGGTTGACTTTCCAGTTTTTAAGGAAAATTTGACCCTTAGAAATTAACATTGTGAATCAGTACCAAGAAAACTGAGGCTAGATTCTGTTACAAAGGTATTGATAATTGGATGGTTTTGGGGTCAGTGCCCTTCTAGAAATTCCTCTCTGTCCAGCCAGGTTAATATTTTGTGTTCCAACTGCACAAGCATCATGTGGTAACATTTTGGTAAATTTTTCCATTCATGGAATATTGAGATAGCTAAGAAATAGACCTACATCTCCATTTAGAATTTCATGCTGAATCCAAATATAATAATCATTAACTAATAGTTTGCCGCAAAGGATCAAATTTTATAAATTTAGTTCAAGGATATTGTCAGTTTATTTTCTTGCTTATTTGCCAGCAGATAAAATAATTGGATGGTCTGAAATGGTATTTTCTGGTGCAAAGTGCTGGAAAATTTTCAAACTTCCTATTAAAATGTGTATTTTTTTTCATTTGCATCTCAGATTTCTTGTTGCCTCCAATCACCCTCCATATTTTATGGAGGGTGATTGGTGAGTTAATTTTGTTGATAATCTTGTTAATAGCAAGGTTGTACATCACCTGCATTCTGGATTGATTTTTCCTGAGCTTGGGTTGCAGGTTTAGCCTGTACTAGGCTATATCTTTGCCCAGACAATCATGGACTCCAACTTGAAAATTACAAACATTTATTTAGGTGCCAAAAAAGGCAAAGAAGTTAACAAAAGTGACACAGAAAGATCCGCCATAGTCTACAATAATTTTAACATGTTTAGGACCTAAGAACCTGGGTTGACTTTCCAGTTTTTAAGGAAAATTTGACCCTTAGAAATTAACATTGATGGTTTTGATGATGATTTGATGGTTTTGGGGTCTGTGCCCTTCTAGAAATTCCTCTCTGTCCAGCCAGGTTAATATTTTGTGTTCCAACTACACAGGCATCATGTGGTAACATTTTGGTAAATTTTTCCATTCATGGAATATTGAGATAGCTAAGAAATAGACCTACATCTCCATTTAGAATTTAATTCTGAATCCAAATATAATAATCATTAACTAATAGTTTGCCGTAAAGGATCAAATTTTATAAATTTAGTTCAAGGATATTGTCAGTTTGTTTCCTTGCTTATTTGCCAGCAGATAAAATAATTGGATGGTCTGAAATGGTATTTTCTGGTGCAAAGTGCAGGAAAATTTTCAAACTTCCTACTAAAATTTGTTTTTTTTTTCATTTGCATCTCAGATTTCTTTGTAGGAAAGCAAATAATTTTAAAATAAATATTATGCCCCCCTCCTTGGTGATGCCCCTGCCTATGTTCCTGGGCCTTGCTATTACCAATAACTAGATTTTGAATATATGAATGCAAAAAAATGATTTACTTATAGAATATAAGCTATTCGGAATTGATTTTGAAACTGAATTTTCAAATTAATTATTCAATTAATTAAGTTAATTTTATTTAATTAATTCAATGTGAAATTAAATTTGATTAATCGATTATCAGAACCCATTTTTGTTCCATGAACATATTGGGTCAAATGAAAAGTACAAGTTAGTTTTGCAGAGCGAGCGCATATTAATGAAAAATTCTGTTATGTTTGTGTTGTGACTGAGAATTTATGAGTTGACCTAGCTGAGAAGGTCGCCATTTGAGGTTTTTAGGAGCTCAGGATCCCCTTCCCTCAGTTTCTGTCCCTAGAACAAAATCAAAATATGTTTTTTGGAAACATATATTAACTTTGGAGGGTTACAGGGGAAACTTTTGGCGCCCCCACAACTCAGTGCCGAGGGCAGCTGCCCCCTTTGCCCCCCTAGTTCTGGCCCTGGTGTTGGTCAGCTATCAGGGAGATTTAAGTCCATTCCCAGTAATTCAGCACATGGTAATAGTCCTCTTCCTCTCCTGAAAATGGACCTTGATCCTAATCTGTTTTTCTCCTACATTTCCTTCAGCAGCAGGATAGCTTCATTTTTTCTAACTTTTCCTCAGGCTACACCAAACACAAGAGTATAAATTTGTATTTTTAGCACTCCGGCCTCCGGTGCCTGATCTCAGATCTCCAAAAAACGTTTGCTGTATGTCTGTCACAAAAAAGTATCTCAGAGTTCCTAAAAACATAATTTAAAGTAGTGGCATGTTTAGGGGGGGGGCCCGGGGCCGGGCCCTCCTGAAATTTCCCAAGTTTTTACATACCAGTTCAAACCAGTTTAATTTTTTTTTATTAGTCGGGAGCTGGTGCTCCCCCCCCCTCACCCCCTGATTTATAGCCGCCCCGCGTCGTTTTACTCTTCCAACACACTCAGAACTTTATAAAGTCATTTCATACCCAAAAACCATACTCAAATCTCCTCAGTTTAACGGGTTAGGCCTATGTCTATTTGAAGAACAACTCAGTACAAAAATTGTAATCTCTAATTTTCTCATATTTTTTAGGGCCAGTGGTGCAGAAATCTTGATACTGTTCCACTTATCTCAGACAATTTTATTGTATATTATTAAAAAGCTTCAAATAAAGACAGCTATCTAATCAAGAGACGCTACAGCTTTTTGGTGGAGCAACATATTTACCTAGAAACCATGCATATTTTAGAAGTGGAAGGACTTTTTGGAAATAAAGGGTTAGTGATAAAAGGGAGTTGCTATCGCAGTTTTAAAAAGAGGGACAAGCCACATTCAATTAAAGTCTATCTTTCCTGTGACAGTCAGATTATCAACAGTGCTTGTTCATGCATTGCTGGAAGTGTTTTTTGCAATCACCTGGTGTCGCTCTTGAAAATTATCAGTTTGATGCAGAGTCTGAAGTACAAAGAAATCCCTTCCTCCCTGAGCCGCATCAAGATGCCTCAACAGTGGACTTACATGAGAAAGCAGGATCTTGAGCCACAAAAGGTGATGGACATTGACATTCGCCAAGTTCGGGAAGGAGGACTGTCAACTCCAAAAACAGTGCAGCTGTATGACCCGCGGGTCAGTAAAGATGATTGTCTCAGTCTGAGATTGCGAGTTGTGCAACTTAGTTCTTCCCTTAGCCCGGCTGTATCTGCATTTTCAGGTAGGACAGAGTTTCTGTTACATAATCTTTGTTTATTTTTGTTAATGTTTGTTTATAAAGGTAAATCTGATTCACAAAAACAATTTTATTTTACTCTCAGAAACAATAACTTATGTTCAAAAATTATATTTTCAAATGGAAGCTGTATCTGGACTTAGGATCCTGAGATGGCTCTCATGTGAACATTTCGATGTTGAGAAAAACATCTTTCTTTGTTTGTCTCTTCTCGTCCTTTGGGCATCTGTCTGGGCTTGGACTGGGGAATGCAGTATCTGCCATGTTCCATGCGTTAAGCATGATGTGAGTTGCTGTTTTGACTTGAATCTTCAAAAGCTTTGCTTCATGACTACAAGGACACGTGCCAAGGAATAAGACAACAGATAACAAGTTCCAATAAAGCACAAGGGGTTGTCGTACAAGTTTAGCTAAGTTTTTACATGGCTTTCATGGTTGCCGCGGTCCGAAGCGTCTAGGAGGGAGGGGGGAGAGGGGTGTTAACCCTCCTTCTGAAAACTGGTAATGTTTGTCATAAATTCAAAAAAATTGGAAATTTTCCCAGTCCAAAGGGGGCAACGGCGTTCTTGTAATGCCTTAAATTGCTGATTCCAGACTTGTCAAAAAGCCTGGAACTAATTATCAGGCGAGTAACTAAGGATGGGTTGGTACATGGCAGCAGATGAATTTTCTTGGATAAGTTTTGTACGAGACTAGAAAATGCAAGGTTAACAGAAAAATTAATATATTTGTCTATGACAGTACTAATCAAATTATATCTTAACAAACAACTGTTCATCAATAGGTTATAGTTGTCACTGAATATTAGGTCATGTATGCGGGAGTCATTAAGGAGCCACATATTAATTACTTTTTCATAAAAAAAAAATTAACGATTTATTTGTAAATCCAAAACTTTATTGCTTCATTCAATAAAATAATTTTCTATCCTTAACTCTTAACCAACCTCATTATGAGCAGAAAAAAAAAATATAAAATGACATTTCTTAATTGACATTTTCTTAAAACTTAGACTCTTTGCACAACACTAGTTTCAAGATAATTTAATCCTCAAAGATAGGTGTAAAAGAAGTAAATATATGGAATAGTACACTTTTTAGTTATACATGGTTCTAAAATTTCCGCTGCTTTGCGGCAGAAAGCACTGCTTTCAAACCATCTTCTTGCCCAAAATAGATATATTTACCACTTCAAACCTCAAAATTTTCTGCACAGATTTGAATTCGTCCGCACATTTTCGTCGCCCCTTCCTACGGTCCAATGGAATTTGGTTTAACATGCCGATAATTAAAATTGCACGCGCCAAGGAAGTAATTTTTACTTCTCCCCCCCCCCCCTGCGTTCATAGTAAATCCCGGATCCGTCACTACAATTACTGCCATTTTTTGCTTTCTTGACTACTATATTATGTCGACTGACACCCCCCCAAAACGAAATCCTGGCTATGCTGCTGGCTTTCTCAGTTCCAGATTTATGCAAGCACTTTAAGTTTGAAGTCCACGCCATTCTAAAACTTGTATTTTTGTGTTAAGTAGACATTTAAAAAAGGATTTTCTTGCAGATCTTTTGAAAGACGGCACCGAAAGAGGAGAATATTCCCAGGCCAAGCTTGTTCAGAAGAGATTATTTGAATGCCCAGTGCTGTCAACATTGACCAACCATTTACAAATAGATGATCCTACTTGTAGTATTATAACCAATCTCAGTGTTGTAACCAGTGCATTGTTCAAGGCTGTTGAGTTTCCTGATTTTCCTGTGTATGAACGTACAGGAAGTTACATGTTGACAAATACTGATACAAAACATCAGAAAGTGATAGACTCCTTAAGAGTGTCAGCATCAGAAGCCAAAGATATTGAAAAAAATTCTTGCACAGGTTGAAAATAAAATGTTGGTTCATGCACGTGAGTTTCAACTTACTTCCAGCAACTTTAGTTTGGTGTTGAAAAGGGTCACTCCTTGGAGCAAAAAGTTTCGTAAAACTTTGAAGATCGAAATTTGGATAGAAACCCAGCTGTAAAGTGGGGCAGGACGCATGAAGCAACTGCTGTTCGAATTTACAAAAAAACTATGAAAAAAAGAGGAAGGGACGTTGTGGTTATGGACTGTGGGATTGTGATACCAGCTTAGTACTGGCTTGCCACGTCTCCTGATAGACGTGTGTTTGACCCATGCGAAAGAGACCCACGTGGCATTATTCAAGTAAAGTGCCCATATAGTCTTCGAGACAAAACTGAGGAACAGTTTTTAGCTGAATGCCCATACCTCATATGCTTGAGAAAAGACCACCACTCTTATTATCAGATCCAAGGGCAACTTGGCATTACTGGACTATCATGGTGTGACTTTGTATTATGGACAAAAAATGTTATAATAATACAAAAGATACCTTTTGATAATGTTTTTTGGGAAAATGAAGTCAAAACTCTGACTGATTTCTATTTCCAACATTATCTGGAATACTTGTCTGAGCTTCTGTAATTCGAGGTCCTTTGATTAATGTGATAAAGCTTTTCGACGTATCCAGAAACCACGAAAGAGAACCCCTCACAGGCACCAGTTACGGAAAAAAATATCTTTGCGAACACGTTTGAGTTGAGTTTCGCAACGCTGATTGGTTGACGCTCAAGTTTCAGTAACGGTCCATGTTGCAGAAGCAACACTTCGGAAATGTCGAAGTAATGTATTTTGAGTTCCTTTTATTTTTGTGATTCAGAGTTGCTTTGATTTATGTGATTATGAGTTCCTGCGAATATAAGCATTCTTTTTTTTAACCTATATATATATATATATAAAAAAAATAACTAAAAGCTGTATTTCATCAAAAATTCGGCCACTTGTCAAATCCGTTTTCTTTAATTTGGCTGGGTACTTTATTTTCCATACAAATGTATAAATTATTCTTGTTATTTCCTTTAATGTTGTTTTATTTGGTAGAGAAACTGTTGCAGAATACCATATTATAGTGCATACAGCAATAATTACATACGGACCCTTCTGGTGTATAGTTAGACTTCAGTTGTTTCCATGAGAAAGTGCCTTTTTTACAAAACTTCTAATTTAATTATAAGTTCCTTTATGAATTTTTTTCCAACTGTTGTTGAAACCTGTTCCAAGTACTTGGTTTTCAATTTTTGTTGGTACACCATGCACGAAATCTCTATCATCATCTCTGAGGGTTGAACTCTCAGATTTTGCTTTATTTATTTATACCTTGAAAATCAATGAGGCACACTTGTGCCTCTAAAGAGGAGACCCACCACAATGTTAAGCGATTTCCGGTCCTAGCGGTCGCAGAGAGACAGCAGTGATCGCTTTTTGTATCCCAAGCTCCAACTAAGAAACGTGCACAATTACACCCCCTCCGACTTTATCTTCATGGGTAAAAGTGGGCCGGAAATTTCGACCCTCCAACCACAGCCTCCCTTTCACGTTGTCCGATTGGGCTGAAATTTAGAGGTCAAGCATTCCTCGGGCCCAGGAGCTTATCCTCGAAATTTCAGCTCAATCCGATCACGCCTTCCCTGTTTTCCAAAAAACAAATATAGCCATTTAAAGTTCATTTCTCTTTTTTTTTTATCAGCCACGCCTACAAGCCACAGCTGGCAACGGATCCGGGTGAATGAGGACTCATTTGAAGCGGAATTCGACCTGTTAGGGCCTTTTGACATTTTCAGACCGAAACAATTATCCCCCGAATTATATTTACGAAAAACCTCGTTTTCCTATAAGAGCCCATGTTAATTTTTCCCACCACAACCCCCCTTTAACGTTGTCCGATCGGGTTGAAATATAGTGAATAAGCTTTGCTGGGGCCTGGGAGCTTATCCTTAAAATTTCAGCTCAATCCAATCCTTCTTTCCCTATTTTTCAAAAACAAAATATCAAGGTTTGTGGGGATTTGCTTGCGTCAAATATAGAGTCGAGAGAATAAAACAATCTCACGAGGGTATCTGAGACACACGAGTTGCTGGTTCTGACTGTCAGGCAGAAGATCCGATTTCGATTCTCTGTGAGAGAAATTTTTTATCGACTGAATTTAAAGTATTAAAAAGACACTAGGTTTCTTTTTTAAATAAAATCTATTAATTCATTCGGCTCAACAGGCGTCGCCAGAAGAATATCACAGTCGGCCTTCAGGTTACAGTTAAGTCTCCACTGCTTTGATAACATGCCGTATACCCGCATGCTCGAAGAAAAGTTGAAAAAAGAAAATCTTACTGTGCATTTGATTTGAGTATTCAGGAATTAAAAGCCTTAACACAAGAATCTTCAAAAGCGGAGGGTTTTGGGGGGGGGAGCCCCCCAACTTTAAAACCTGAAAAGATAAGCTAACACTGAGTAAATCAATAATAAGTAATAAACTGTACAAAAACCTTCATAAATGATTTTAAAAAAACTCCTTTTTATAAAGATTTACCGAGGCTGAGTCCCACGTACGAACCGGAACCGGTGCAGGGTTTCGTAAGTGCAGTGGGGGGGCGCCCACCCCCAAAACCCGCGTGTCCGTATTTGACAGGGGCTGTACTCTCCTGACCGCCTCGATCTTTACGCTAAATTTTTTATTTTTTAAAAAAGAGTTGTGACAAAGTCAAACTTTAGCGTAACGAGCGAGGCGTTGAGGAGAGCACAGCCCCTTTCATATACGGAAGCGGGGGTTTGGGGGCGGCAGCCCCCAACTGCACCTCCTAATCCCTGTACGTTTTAAGGTTTGAACGTGTGACTCAGCCTCTTTAAATCTTTAGAAAACGTAGTTTTTTTTCAAATAGTTTTACAATAAGATTTGGTTGTATTAGTTGCTTTTACAAAATCTTATGTTTCTGTAAATACTGTTAGATAATAAAAAAAACTTTTAACTTTTATTTGTGTATCATCTATTTCAATTCCTTTTATTTAACCTTCAATATACTTAAGCATAGGATCGGCATATGCTTCAAATAAAAGTAGACTCGAAGGAAAAAAATAACTAGTCTTCACTTGGTATATCTTATTCACCTGAAGAGCTGATGATGGGGTTCATAAAGACTGTCATTATGGCAAAAACAGTCCACATCTGATTCAGAACTGGGACAAGGTTAACTGGGATTGTTTCTCTTAAGATCCCATAGCACTTAATTTGCATTATGAGTCTCTCAACATGTATTCGGAGGCGGGCAATCTTCTGTGTTTCAATCACATCAGAAGCTGCAAATTGCCCATCATTTTGAAGAAACGGGGGACTATTTAGGCTTACGCAAGAAGGCAAGTCAGTCTGTATGTAGAAACCCTTATCAGACAGTATACTATCACCATAATCATATGGCATCTTCAGGAGTCCACATCTTGTGGCAAGGTGTACATCTGAGATGAACTCATCGTACAACTCAGATACACATGTCACAATGCAATGTGGGGATCGGCCACTGAGACCTTTTTAGTCTACTGACATTTGTATGACAATTAAGACAGAGTTTTATTTATGACTGACAAAGGAACTTAACACTGAATTTCAGTTGCATCAATCACACCAAGAGTTGTGGGATATTCAGCTTTAAAGTCATCTGGCATATTTCTGTCGACATATTGTCTTGACGGCCAGAGAACAAGTCTTCCCAACTGTATATATAAGAAATTGATCCAGCTCACAAGGATTTTGCTAACGGTCCCCTGACTAATTGAAAAACGGAATGCCAGGTATTGTTCGTATAATCCCACTTTTAGCCTGCAAAGGACAAGAAGCAACTGATCACGTCCAGAGAGCTTTCTGTTGCGTCTCTTAGCTGAACCTTCGGGATCTCTCACATGAGCTTCAGTGAGTCACATTTTCACCATTTTCACCACAGTTGATGAATTCAAAAAAAGACTCAAAGTCAGATGAACAGGTGAACCCAGTATAGAACTACAGTAGTTTGTTATCCTTTTTCATGTTAGCATAAGTAAATGTACCATCTTTCAAAGCTTGATCAAAGGCAACGAGTTTGCTTTTTATGTCCATATTAATGTGCTGCAGTTTTTCCATCTCTTTCTTTTTATCTTGCAGTGCAATTTGCATATACCTTGCCTTTGCTTCTAGTTCTCTAACTCTTGATAATAAACTGACAGTCACATAATCACTGTTACTGCTAACATTCACTGGGCTAGTTATTTCACCAATTTCACAAGGGTCCTTGCCTTCACCACTTCCAAAAAGTTCCTCGCTTGTTATAGTGTGCAGTAGCCCACTTGCAGACACATCTTCAACTTGAGTAATCTCAGCACTGAGTTTTTTCCTGTCTTTGTGATGTTTCTCACTAACTTGTCTTTCTTTAGGAGCTTTTCGCCTGAACAATGATTCATTTGTCCAAGGAAAAATACTTGGGATAGATCCTGGTTTGAGTTCTCTTCTTCCGGATGCAAAACCAGCATAGAAGTCCTCAGTGTTGAAATGTCTAGAACATACTCTAGTGTAGGCATCTGAGATTTGGAACAAGGGACCTTCATCTCTTCGAAGCTTCACAAGCCACTCCTTTCTCAGATCCTTATCACTTGGAAGCTTGTGAAAGGAAACCTGAAATATAATTCCACTATTAGAATGATAGTTGTAACAAGGGCTGATTAGCAGTCAGATTTTCGACAATCCTCGGGGCTCATCACTTCCCAAAATCTCTCAAGTAGCCTTTGTATCCCTAATCAGTTAATTAAAAATAGAACTGCAAGCTTGAATCCTCTGGCGGGGGAGGAAAACTAATTTTTGACCTTGAGCATAGTCTGCATTGAAGGGTAGGCAGTTATAGCCCAGAAGGATTGTGAAAACTCTGATCATTGACTCTTGACTGTCGTTGTGTTCTTTCTCCGCTCTGCGACCATGCAAGTTCAGTGACAACCACAAGGGTGAAGGGTAAAAAGTCTGGATAACTCGGGGTTTTTCAGACCTATAATTTTTTTCATTCTCTTGAAAGGGCATTTTGATGACTGTTTGGGGAAGGGGACGGACGGGTTAGTCAAACCGTGAAAATTTGGGAGATAGTACACGAACCTTGAATTAGGGTATGGCCGGGGTGTACCTAGGGGGGGGGGCCCTACGGGGAAAATTCCCCCCTAATGCAATTCTTCGGCCCCTTTATCATGAGGATTTTCTTGTGTTTTGTAATAGAGACTTTTAAGCTTTGTGGCACTGATAGGACAATTCATTAGCAATCTTCGCCATCCAGTGGTCGTCAAAATAGTATGATCAACACCAAAGAATATAATCTCAATAAAGCACAGGAGGTTGGGTGGGTATATGAGAAAAGCTTCATAAAATTAGAAAATTACAGCACAGCCAATTCAAGAAAATTTGGGAGGGGTACAAAAACTTCCCTTCGGTTTTCTTTTTTGATTTAGATACTAAAACCGTAATTTTTCAAAACCAATTCACATCTTTGCCCAAATTATTCAAAGAACATGAAAGAACTTTTTTAGAAAAAATAGAGCAATTTTTAGAGCACTTTTTTAGAGTAATTCACAGATCAAGATGGATCTTAATTTTCTCTGAAGTGTAAATTTAGGTAACTAATGTAAAGAAGAAAAAGATACTTTCAAATTCTCCTCTTTTGATTTATAAGTAATATTGTAAGATAAAGGTAACACAACTTCATCAGAACCCATCAGCATTCAATTAGATAGATGAGTGAATCAAACACTCAATTGTGGTACTCTTTTATCTTATCACAGAGTGATACTTTTATACAGTGATGTGTTACTCTTTTATCACAGAGAGACATGTTTAAAAGGATAAAGGTTCAAATTGAAGTTACTATCAAAGTTAAATAGATATGTGAAGCAAAACAAGTAGCTCTGAATCATTCCATTCTGAAAATCAAAGAGTTAATTCATAATCAGGGGTTTTTTTGGGGGGGAGTGGGGAGCCACCCCCCCAAAAATGTTTAGAACAAAAAATTAAGTATCCCAAGCCCCGTGACTATCTTGCTATAGTCCCCACGTGTCCCCCCACCCCAACAAAAATAAAGGAGTTAATAATTTCTGTGAAATGTAAAAAGTATTTGCTTTTATGATAAAGGACATGAAATTAGTATTAGCATTGTTAATTCTTGGCATTATAGGGTTGAGGCTAATCTACCTTTGTTCCTTAAGGCTAAAGCTTCCATTCATTTTCAGGAATATTCAAGGGGAGAATTTATCTTTCAGTTTTCTTAAGAGGTTTTACACTGCTAACTGACAGAAATGTTTGCTATCTTCAAAAGGGGTTAGGTTAGGAAAATGAAACTTTCAGTTATGAATCCAGGGCCAAAACCATACTTTGGAAAGGTATTACCAAGCTTCCACATTAACGATCTTATGATTTCTAAGTCTTAGAAATTTTCCTGCTTGACAGGTCTATGGTCTATACCATTTGAAATTTCAACAAAACAACATTTTACCTCAGGGACAGGTAGACTAAAGTATGTCATAGGAAGGTATTTTGAAGTACCTGCCTCCACTCCTTCCCCCTCTAGAAAGCAGTGACCTTTGATGACCTTTCAAAATCTTTGTGTTCTGACACTGAAACCTTGCAAAACAGATCTTCTGCTTTAATTAAGTAAAAGAGAATTATTTTCAGCTTCACAACTTTACTCAATCCAAATTCATGAGGTTTCAAAGATCTGCAAATATATTTCCTAAATTTAGAAAAAAGCCATTGATATGGCTTAAAATTCTACTCAAATAATAGGGATTGCATTTTCAGAATTAAAACAACAGAAAAAGAAACTAATGACTGAAAATTAAGGTAATATGCTGTTTTGTCAAAATTTCAATAGGTATAACCTGCCAAGTAGGCAAATTTATAAGAATTGGAAATCAGAAGAGGGTTAAAATGGAAGCTTAGTAATACCTTTTTAGATTGTTTTTTTGGTCCTGGATTCATTACTGAAGGTTTCATTTACCTAACCCCTTTCTAAGACAGCAACAAGCAGTTAAACTAGAATTTAACTATTAATTTTTCTTTGGGATGAAAACCAGTGGTGTTGTTTGAGGATGGCAGGGGAAAAAAGAAAACACTAATACCATAACATACTTCCTTTATAAAGTACAATACACTTTAATGATTAACCTACATTACCATAGTTTTTTCCAATAAATTGGACAAAATGAAATATAATATAGCCCATGAATATGGAGTTTTTGACCCCCTCCACTAATAAATTGCTGGAATAAAATTCTACTTTAGCTACTTTTGGCTATCTTGGAAAGGAGTTAGGTTCGGAAAATGAAATTCTGAAGGATGGATCTACAGGCTGAAGTAAGTCCCAGGATGGTATTTTGGAGTACCGACCTTTACTCCTTCTCTCTCTAGAGGGTCCTGAAATTTGCCTACATGACAGGTCTATACTTATTGAACTTTAGACAAGACAACATTTTACCTTAATTTTTAGTTATCAGTTTCTTTTTCTCTGGCTTTAGTTCTGAAAATGAAATTTTTTTTATTTGATTAGACTTTTAAGCCATGGGTTTTTTTTTCAAAATTTATGAAATGTATTTTCATAACTTTAACACCTTATAACTTGGGATTCAGCAAAGTTGTGAAGCTAAAAAAATCTTTATTGTACTTCATTTAGGCAGAAGATTTATTTTGCAAGGTTTCACTTTTATAACACAGATTTTTAAAGGTCATCAAAGGTCAGGACCCTCTAGAGGAAGGAGTGGAGGTGGGTACATCATAATACCTTCCCAGGACACAATTAATCCTGTATGCCCATCCCTGAGATTGTCTTTTTGATACCATACTCCATCACACATAGTGCAACCATTATAAAAATTATATTTTTCCAAAGAGTATTTACTGATATACTGTCTATATTTGATCCTGTGATTTTAGTTTCAATTATATAATTCACCTCCTTCTCCTGACCCATGGCCATATCCTTTTCCTAAAAAACAGGTAGAACCTATTGAAGTTTGACAAAACAACCCTATAACTTAATTTTAAGGTATTGGCTCCTTTTCATCTGGCTTTAGGTCTGAAAATAAAATTCCTGTTATTTGAGTAGAATTTTAAGCCATATCAAAGTTGTTTTTTTTTAATGTAGGAAATTTATTTGTGTATCTTTAAAACCTTAATACTTAGGATTGAGCAAAGTTGTGAAGCTGAAAATTTTGTTGTTGTAATTCATTTAAGCAGAAGATCTATTTTGCAAGGTTTCACTCAAAATGAAAGGTCAGGGCCCTCTAGAGAGAGGAGTGGAGGTAGGAACTTCAGAACACCTTCCCAGGACATACTTTAGCCTGTAGACCCATCCCTGAAAGTTTCATTTTCCTAACCTATCCCCTTTCCAAGATAGCCAAAAGAAGCTTAAGTAGAATTTTATCAAATGCTGGAACTATGCCCCTGATGGGAACAAGGTTAAAAAAAAAGAAATTTATCAATTATTCCCCGTTTGTTACTGTTTCTAAATATAAGAAAAAGTGCTATTACAACTAAATCCTAAAACCTGTCAATACAACTGGAACTTTTAGATTCATGAAGTTATACTTTCTCAGCATGATAGTTGTCACCCAGAAAACACCCCTCTCATTCTAATTGGGTAAATTTTTGACAGTTCATATCATTGACTTACATATAAAGTAAACATACTACATGATGCCTTTTTTATGCTCTTTCCACATATAACAATAATTTTTTTCAGAAATGAATTTTACCCCCACCTATATCGCGTCCCATACTACTTCCGGGTATATATTTGCACCCGAGGTCCGTGGGTTTCCAGTTTATTTTTTATAATCGTGCGGTCAGTTTAAAATATACCCCCCCCCCTCACTCGACTTCGCAAAAATATAACTTGAATTGGTATATATAGCCTCTGGATGGGGGTAAAATTCATTTTGACAAAAATGATTATTATATTTGTTAAGAGCATAAAAAGGGCATCAAGTAGTATGTTTACTTTATTTGTAAGTCAATAATATGAACTGCTGAAAATTTACCTCTGATTATCTTTCAGATATATAATGGGTAGGCCTACAAGAAGAAAACAATAAGACCATAAGAGTCTTCCTTTATAAAGTGTAATACACTTTATTGATTACATTACCATAGTTTTCTTCATATTTATCTACATCTTAAATAATATTTATTCAACAATTCCTTTGAAGTTCTTATATAGTCCAGGACCATATTTGGAGCCATTAGAAGAGGGTGCATTGCCTGCACAGCATAGACCTAAACAAGCTTATCATGCAATACCACAAAGATAGCCCTTTTAACTACTAGTATTACCAACCCAAGGTTAAACACATTTAAAAAAATACTTATTCAATAACTTCTTTGAAATCCCTTACAGCCTACAGTGATTTTTATGGGTACAGCAAACCTGTATTAGCAAAGGAACAATAAAAAATGGCCGAGATAGTCCAGGACCATATCTGAACCATTAGGAGGGAGGTGCATTGTCTGCATAGCAATAGGCCTAAACAAACTTATCAGGCAATACCATGTAGATAGTCCTTTTAACCACTAGTATTACCAACCCAAAGTTAAATTACAGTCTAGGCTACTTTTTATAGTTCATTTGACTTATTTACAAGTCAATCAGGCTTTTTATAACCTATAACTCACCAAATACTTCACCAGGATTTGGAGCTGAAAATGCTATGTTAGGGCTAAAGGCTAAAAGAAGCTGTTTTTACTCACTCTGTCAGGTAGTTTTAGGTCTCAGAATTTTTTCCAAGATCCTTTGCACAAGGGAACACAACAGAATGGTCCTCCCATTGATGAGACTCGAAAAAGACCACGAAAAGTAGACTTTTGTTGTTATTTTCTTCTTTATTCCTATTACAGATCAGCGATTTTTACCAACAACATGGCTGCCACGAGTAGTTCTTTTTCTCTCCGAGAGTGGCGCTTCAAAAACGAATAAGGTCTATATTGAAGATAATATTTGTTATGGTTTGTGATAGAAAAATTAGTATTTGAATCAAACGTATTCTAATTAATCAAAAACAAAACCCGGCTTTCTCAATAAATCAGATATGAATGGCATAGGTTTATTTCCCTATTTCTTATTTCTTAAATTTGAACCGGATGCCGTAATTCCTCTAATATATATATTAATCGAATTGTATTTTAATGCTGATATTGAATATCTTTGAATTATTTCATTTAATTTAATCCATTAAAAGTTACAAGGAATTAAGAATTATTGAACTAGAAATACTGACGTCTCAGAGCTTTTTTTCCGCGGCACAATTAGATCTTACTTAAGAGATACAAATTCTTATAGGCTGGCAGGGGTTAGAAACTCTTTCTAAGCTGTGGCGATGACAGCTTTTGGTACTTGTAGGGATGAAAAAGCGTGGCCTCTTCTTCTCAGGCTATCTGGAGATCAGATTCCTTTAGGAGCATTTACCTTGGAGACTTACGAACTAATTACCTATTATTGGACTAGACGCAGACATA
>NC_142809.1:21737745-21826827 GCF_049724085.1 Artemia sp. Qi Xiang Cuo | reverse complement strand
TTGAGTTTGGGTGGAAGGGGGATTTTAAAACCCTCTTCCCGTGATATAACGTGTCCTCTGAAGTCGATTCTGAAACTTGTAGCAATCTATATGTTAGTTCTATAGAAATAAAATATAATACTTCTAAAGTAATTTTTGGGCTAATTTTGAGTTTGGGGAGAAGGGGGATTTTCAAATCAACTTCCCGCGATATACCGTGTCCTCTGGAGTTGATTCTGTTGTTTTTAGAACTCACTGTCTTAGCGCTTTATAAATATTTAAAAAGCTTCTAAATTATAATTTTGGAAATTTTTGAGTTTGGGTGGAAGGGGGATTTTCAAAACCACTTCACGTGATATAACGTGTCCTCTGAAGTCGATTCTGATGTTTTTAGCACTCTATCTATTAGTGCTTTAGAAATATTTAAAAAGCTTTTAAAATAAAATTTTGGAAAATTTTGAGTTAGGGGGGACGGGGGATTTTAAAAACCTCTTCCCGTGATATAACGTGTCCTCTGAAGTCAATTCTGAATGTTTTAGCGCTCTATCTATTATTGCTTTAGAAATATTTAAAAGCTTCTAAAGTAAAATTTTGGAAATTTTGAGTTTGGGGGAAGGGGGATTTTAAAGCCCTCTTCCCGTGATAGAACGTGTCCTCTGAATTCGTTTCTGATACTTTTAGCACTCTATTTAATAGTGATATATAAATATAAAAAAATGCTTCTAAAGTAAAATTTTGGAAATTTTTGAGTTGGGGTGGAAGGGGGATTTTAAATACAAATTCCTGTTATATAAAGTGTCCTCTGAAGTTTATTCTGATGTTTTTAGCACTCTATGTCTTAGAGCTTTAGAAATATTTAAAAAGCTTCTAAAGTAGAATTTTTGAAAATTTTGAGTTTGGGAGGAAGGGGGATTTTAAAAACCACTTCCCGTGATATAACGTGTCCTCTGAAGTCGATTCTGATGTTTTTAGCACTCTATCTATTAGTGCTTTAGAAATATTTAAAAAGCTTTTAAAATAAAATTTTGGAAAATTTTGAGTTTGGGTGGAAGGGGGATTTTAAAACCCACTTCCCCTGATATAACGTGTCCTCTGAAGTCAATTCTGAATCTTTTAGCTCTATATATATTTGTGTTTTAGATATTTAAAAATTCTTATATTTATATTTTTTGTAAATTTTGAGTTTGGGGTGAAGGGTGATTTTAAAACCCTCGTCCCGTGATATAACGTGTCCTCTGAAGTTGATTCTGATGTTTTTAGCACTCTATCTATTAATGCTTCCTAAACATCTTCCTATGACATAATTTGTCCTCTAAAAAGGATTAGGTTATTTTTACTGATCTCTCTTTTGAAATCCTTTCCCTAATTAATACAGTTTAAATGGTCTTATCAACAGAGTCGTTTGGCATGTGCCTGCGACCCTTAAGGGTAAGGGTGTCTGATAAGGCAAGTGTGACATCACAACTAACCGGGTTTCATATACCATAAAGAAAGTCAGCATGGTTTGAAAATTAAATGGCTTAGGATTTAAATAGGATTTTGGAATATATTTTAATGAACAAGGTTAAAAGCAGAAGTTGTGTAAGGTAAGCAGTGATTTATATTTATGATAGTAATATAGGATGAAATATGAGTTAAAAACAACTAGTAATTTGCAGTAATTTACCATTATATAGAGGGGGGATGAGTGGAGGTAGGTACTTCAAAGTACCTTCCCGGGACAAACCTTAGCATGTACATCCATCCCTGAAAGTTTCATTTTCCTAACCCAACTCCTTTCCAAGATAGCCAAAAGTAACTAAAGTAGAATTTTACCCCTTCCTGGGACATACCTTAGCATGTAGATCCATCCCTGAAAGTTTCATTTTCCTACCCCAACCCCTTTCAAAGATAGCCAAAAGTAACTAAAGTAGAATTTCACCATACCCTGAATTGGTATAGCCTAAATAGGGGTGGGGGTATAATTCCTTTCCAAAAAAAATGATTATTATATTTGGAAAGGGCATTAAAAAAAAGGCATTGAGTGGTATATTCACTTTATTCATGTCTACGTATAGGAACGACACTTTTTAATCAGATTATTTGGTCAAGATTAGGAACTGGCTGAGTACTAGGGTTCATACCCTAGGCTAGGTTCTGTTCATAACCTAGGCTCTTTTTTTTCATTCCCTTGAGAAATTATTCAGTTCCTGGAAAACCTAGCCTGGTGTCTGAATATGGGTTAATCTCATTCAAGCTTTATTTACCTGATATATATCCTTATAAAATCTGTGAATCTCAGTCTAAGTTCATTTCAAAGCACGTTGCTTTTATTTCAAATTCATTGCACTACTAAAACCAAAGATTTTATCAGGGTTGCCGCCCTGGCCTGGAAGAATTTACTAAATCTGTACCATTGAAGAAATATTGAAGATAATATTTGTTATGGTTTGTGATAGAAAAATTAGTATTTGAATCAAACGTATTCTTATTAATCAAAAACAAAACTCGGCTTTCTCAATAAATTAGATATGAAGGGCAAAGTTTTACTTCCCTATTTCATAATTCTTGCAGTTGAACCGGATGCCGTAATTTGTTTAATATACATAGTAATCAAATTGTATTTTAGTGCTGATTTTGAATATCTTTGAATCATTCATTCTAATTTAATCCATTAAAAGTTACGAGGAATTAAGAATTATTGAACTAGAAATACTGACGTCTCTGAGCTTTGTTTTCGCGGTATAATTGGATCTTGCTTAAGAGATCCGAATTCTTATAGGCTAGCAGGGGTTAGAAACTCTTTCTGAGCTGCGGCGGTGACAACTTTTGGTGCTTGTAGGGATGAAAAAGCGTGGCCTCTTCTTCTCGGGTATCTGGAGATCAGATTCCTTTGGGAGTATTTGCCTTGGAGACTTACGAACTAGTTACCTATTATTGGACTGGACGCAGACATATAAATGAAATAAACACAGATAAAAAGACAATAGATTTATTGAACTTACATACTTAGTCGCATAGGAACGGGTCACTTCTATGACAATAACGGTGACCAAAATAATTTCGTACTAATTGTTTCAGATCCGACTTCCTATTAAAATTAAAAAACACATTTACCCCACTCCCAGACGCAGTTCTTTTGTCCTGCGCTGTAAGGACTGCCGGCCATTGGCCCAAGAGCACCAAGGATGTAAATCTTTCGTCCAATGAATTCTTTAAGATTTTTTTAGATGATTCAGGCGTTCACACGATTTTTTGCCATTTAAACTTCCTTAGAAATATCGTACTTAGCATTTTTCTTGCTACTAATTATGTTAGCGAAATTTGAACGACTAGCGCCGTTGTCTGACTGAAGCTAGAAATGCAATTTCTCTTTTTGCTGATTAAGAATTTAGACTCTTGGAATCATCTTGCCCGAATCATCTTTAGAAGGAAAGAATCTTGTATTTTAAATATATGGTATTCTACTGCTGGTGCACATCACCCTTCCCATGAAATAATGACGTCCTGTCATTAGTAACTGCTCATTATGAGTGCTTAAATATTTTTCAATTATTTTTCTTATTTTATTCTACATCCCTATCTGAAATTTATATACCGGACAAGGATTATTTATGGTTCTAGGTTAGCTACTATAATAAAAATTTTTTTTTTCTATATCTAACACTTATTTTTTTTAAATTTCCAACACAGTTGGGACTATTCTACTTTTATATTCGTTTTTTTTTTGATCTTGCTGTCTATATGAAGTACTACATACTATCTACACTACGTTGAATGAATAACATGATAATATTACACATAATTCCACTTGTGGTACATACATGAATGATTTATAACATACAATATTTGGTTCATCATATTCACTGATGACCTTAAAACACTTTCACTATTGGGATGTTTGAATTCTCAAAGCTATTAGGAAGTGACACATGTAGCTTCACATCTATTCATCACCTTTCGTTTCCTTAGTGTACTACACCCTTCTGTTGTAAATTACTGTCCTTCACTCCTTTTGTCCTGGCAAAAATTTCGAAGCACTTACGTTATGGTTTCTTCATGGAACAGTTCGAGTCTAGTTGTCTTTACACGGTAAGTTTTCCCTAATGGTCAACTGGGAAATGACCGTTAAATATCGTTCTAATAGTCAACTGAGAAATGATTCTTCCCACTACAGGTGTTGGTGTTTTTCTTCTCAGCATATCATTTTTAGGATTTTTGAGGCACATAGAGAATGTATCCTCGCGTAAAATTGTTCATTTGTGACTTTTGAAACGGGTAGTCGTCATACTATAGTGACTCTTTTAATATATTGTCTTTAAATTTAACTTCAAACATCTTCAAATATCATTTAACTTTAACTATCGTTAAATATCGTGTTCTGATCGATGGGGTTCTCAGAATTAAACTTCAAATTGTCTTTAACTTCAGCTTCAAATATCTTCAAATGTCTTTAAGTATCTTTTAACTTAAAATATCGTTAAATATAGTTTATTTTGTACTTCTCGTTGGTGTTCTGAGAGTTAAAGTTCAAATTGTCTTTGATTTCTGCGTCAAATATCTTCAAATGTCTTTAAGTGTCATTTAACTTCTAATATCATTTATCTTGTACTGCTCGATGGTGTTCTCAGAATTAAACTTCAAATTGTCTTTAATTTCGTATTCAAATATCTTCAAATGTCTTTCAGTGTCATTTAACTTTAAATATCGTTTAATATCGTTTAGCTTCAAATATCATCACTATACTGTCAAATTATTCTGGGGTCCATAGTGAGTATCAACAGCGATATCCACGTATTTATATCTTGTACTGACCGATGGGTTTCTCAGCGTTTATGCGATTATATAGTTCGTTAAAACACTTGATACTGAGGTTCAAATATAGTGTTACCTTATACATAATATGGTTCATGGTCGAAGAAACGACGATCGAAGGTAACGGTTGTTTTCGTAGATAAAGCTGGGATGGAAATTACCTGGAGTTATGGTGAGTACTTTTCGTTGGTTGAGATATGATGAAAATAGATGCTACTGGGTTGGATCTGTACTTGGCACCTCATTGTGATCCTCAATAGCCAATTTGTTATTTCCTCCCTGTAACAGAAATAGTGAAGCAGAATCAAACTTTATTTAAAGTAAACACTCATAGTACAAATAAGTCACGTATTAATTGGGTATATTAATTTCTAAGCTATGAGACAGAATTAAATAAATACACTAATATTAGCACTCACAATGAAAATTTAAAAATTTAAAACAGAAATGTCTTCAAATTTGTTTTGAGAACGGAAATATCGTTATTAAATAAACATAATTTACCCTACATTATTAAGTTTGAGGTCTACTTTTACAATATTTTTCATGCCTGCATTGTTCACGCAAGTCCGTGCTGTATAAGAAACGCATGTTTTAGCGTCATAATCACACGGTTTTACGCAAACGTTACTACAATGAGGGAACGAGACATAACAAGGACAAGTGGAGACCTCTCTATCCACTCGTTTTCTAATGTCTTCCCTATTTCTTGGCTTAGACGTTCTCATGGGGCTCCGGGCTTAACGCCAGAAATGCAGAGGTTCTTAGTCTCAGGATTTTTCCGTAATTGCAAGTCAACATTGGTGCCTAAAGTTCGCCTTTCGAAAAAGGTAATTAGATGCAGGGTTCCAAGCATGCACGCATAGATTCCAGTTGATGCTTGGCAAAAAATATAAGCGTAATGAAGAACTGACATCAATATCTTTTTAGAAGGCTACTGTTTCAGAAAATCCTTCAGCACTAAATAAATAAATATTATATTAAAGTCTTATTAGAATCCGTTAAGCGAGAAAAAACTTCAAATTAATGGGCAATTCCTTGTGGGTTTTACTTAGTCGCCATTGGACATACACTGGGTTTCAATCCATGTATCTTAATTGATCAAATGGTTTTTAAAATTTTACATATTATTACTGAGATATAATTCCACATCCGCCGTACAATTCTACATATAAACGTACCAATAGGTTGTTTGGTTATAATTACCAATAGTTGGCTATTAGTTCATATATTACTCGAGTAAGAAACATTATACTTCTCGAGCAAGAAATACACAAATAAGCGAGCGTGCAGCAAGTAATTACTCTGGTATCATATTTTTTATGTGTAGGCATAAAATAATTATATTCTGCACTAACATGAAATATTTCATATAATTAGACGCTTCTGTACTGGTAATTTCTTGTTTTGGATAATATCCATCCTAGTTAGGACATAGGTCGATATTTTTCATGTAAAATCTGAGTGAGACCTGAATTAGTATAGGTAAGTTATAACGTGACTGACTTGCGAAAATATGTCACAAAAATTAGAGCACAATATATTTCATAGATAAACCAATGAAATTAAAGGACATTTTTGTCACCAAACTATAGAACGGTGATCTCTCTGTTATTGTATACGTCATAGATATAAACTAATGAAATTAATTTTTTTTCGCCAAGGAGCTAAAGACATTAATGCCTTTGTTTCTCTTTGAAAGTAATGTTTAAGACAGCTGTAGGAAAGCATACGTCATAGATATAGTATAATGAAATTAAAAAGCTTGTCTCTCTTTTTTTTTGCCTTGGAGCTATAGAAAAGTAAACTCTCTATTTCTCTTTCAATACATTCTGATCCAAAAAACGAAAACTTAACTAGCTCACAGAAGTACTATTCAACCTTTAATTATTGTTTTGACTGGCCCTGATTGGCATAAAATACTAATTTCTTACACTTGAAGGACTGAATAATATCCCTTCCTACGGTCGTTTAAACAAAAAATTAAAAAAAAAAATCATGGGCCTTGATTTCATCCCCAGGCTTCCCACAAGACGTGGTCCAACGCCGGTTGTCGTTCTCAGTAGACCACTAACTTCCTACCATTAGTTATTTTCTGTTCCAACCTTTCTATTATCCTTTGAAAGGGCATAGGAATAACACTAACGAAAATAAGACATCTAAAACTTAATCAAATCCTTAGTAACATAGACTAATTTAGTCTAAGGTGCGCAAAGTATAGCAATCAAGGATGCTTGTTGTAACAAAACATTGAACTTAGATTTAATTAAACTGAAGTACTAAGGTATGTCTTATGTCTAGCTACAAAAATAAAACCTACATATGCCCATCCTCTCTTGCTCTTAAATAAATAGAACAACATAAAAAGAAAATTGAGATTTTCAAATAAGCAGTTTTTAAGAGCAATAGACAGACTTTTGACGACCTTTCTTAATTGTGTTGAATGGTATCTGTTTATAAAAAAAGCAATAAGTAAAGTCTGATATTCGCCATCATTACAGATAACCCATAAAATTAATAACCACAAATAACGCGGATATTTATCCACTAAGGGACCTAACGTGTGCGAGGGGAGTTGACCCCAGCAATACAAATGACACTCAACCCAATAAAAATACCTTCATATATTTCTAATTAGTCTTTGTAAGCAAGCAGGAACACTGGCTTGTTTTACATCTACTTCGCTCTACGGCGGCCATGGTTCAAAATTCAAATTTTCTTGTTCACTCATTTTGCGGAGCTACTTCAGAATTTGAATTTTTTTCTATCACCATTATTCAGATGAAGGTCATCTGTGTAGGTAAAGGAGACCCTTTTAAGACCTATCCCCCTGCCTCCATTTTCTGTGATTACCGGTTTCTTTCACCGAATTTCTCGCCTTATGCAGAGTTCCAGTCACAGCTGGATAGCAACTCTTCTTTTTTTTTGCTTCCTTCGGCGACTTTTGCTAAGCTTCCTAGGATGTGTGCTTATGCCGCTGCCGCCAATGTTCGTAGGGCTAGCTACCGCTGGCACCATTTATTGGGGTGTATGTGCGGGGTCACCATTTCTAAAGGCAAAAAATGACGCAAAGAGATTGCTATGCCACTTACTCGAATGACGCAAAAAGATTGCTATGCCACTTACTCGAATGACGCAAAAAGATTGCTATGCCACTTACTCGAATGACGAAAAAAGATTGCTATGCCACTTACTCGAATGACGCAAAAAGATTGCTATGCCACTTACTAGAAGGGGAGAACCCCTTGTCGGCCCTAATGTTAGTGAGATTCCCGCTCTTACCCCAACGGTTCTGCAAATATCGGGTTTGGTACTACCCTATTTACAGTATACCCTGTCCCAGGGTATGATAACGCGATCGAGTGGTCAAATGGCCACTTTCTAAAGCCAAATGTACCCGCCTTGGGTTACGGCTCGAAAATTTCTACTCTCTCCTTGGAGGTAATAACCCTCCCTGTCAATGTAATAATGACGGTGCCTTGTAGCTCTATTCCTACCCTGCCTGGGTTACGGAAAATACTACACAGCTTGTAGAAAATACCTTACTTGTACTTTTCCAAAAGGGTCACAAATGTAATTAAAGAAACGAAAATAGGTCATTTATCTGAAAGGAAAAGAAACGGGGGTGGAATATAACAGACCCCATTTGCTACTATTATGCCTAAAATTCTTCTGTTTCTACCAAAGTTTCATCGGTCCAGCTAGGTTTTGTTTTTCTTACGTATTATCTTTTATTTAATTCTTTCAATTCACGGTGCAAATACTTTATTATTTAGTAATATACGGCACTACTACATTGCATTTATTACTAACACTAAAAAAACTATTAATTATACACTTGCTTCTACTTGTTAAAAACTGAATACTATTTATTATTTTCATCTTACAATTCTTCATTGAGCCTTTTCTCCATTTTTTCTATTGTACCCAACTCTTTGAGGGGATACAAATTTATTTCTAATAGCCAAAGTTCAAGCAAAGCTGCTCGAAGTTTTGCTAATTCGAGCGCCGTTAAAAGCGAAGTCCATTTACCTTCCTGTTTTGACAAAGCCATTTCTGTTTCAATATACAATATTTCAATAATTTTTTTTTTTGCATTTATATCAACTTTAAATAAATTACTTAACCTTTTACTTTTTTTTATTATTATTTTACTTGACCTATTTTGGGGGACTCTATTATCTCCTATGAGATATAAGGGGTTTCCTATCGTAGCCTAGCGGTTATAGGCCTAATCAATTTACTTACACGTCTGTATCTCTCCAACAATTAAATTCAAATTACAAAGTTTAAATAGCCCAACTAGTTCGCAGTTTTCCTCCAATTTTCGACACGCACCATATGTACCATATAAGAATTGTTGAAAAAAATGTTTGTTAGGGGTTGTGATAGAAAAAACAGTATTTGAATCAAACACATTCTTATTAATCAAAAACAAAACCCGCCTTTCTCAATAAGTCAGATATGAATGGCATAGGTTTATTTCCCTATTTCTTAGTTCTTAAATTTGAACCGGATGCTGTAATTCCTCTAATATATATATTAATCGAATTGTATTTTAATGCTGATATTGAATATCTTTGAATTATTTCATCTAATTTAATCAGTTAAAAGTTACGAGGAATTAAAAATTATAGAACTAGAAATACTGAATTCTCAGAGCTTTGTTTCCGCGGTGCACTTAGATCTTGCTTAAGAGATACGAATTCTTATAGGCTAGCAGGGGTTAGAAACTCTTTCTGAGCTGTGGCGATGACAACTTTTGGTGCTTGTAGGGATGAAAAAGTGTGGCCTCTTCTTCTCGGGCTATCTGGAGATCAGATTCCTTTGGGAGCATTTACCTTGGAGACTTACGAACTAGTTACCTATTATTGGACTAGACGCAGACATATAAATGAAATAAACACAGATAAAAAGACAAAAGATTTATTGAACTTACATGCTTAGTTGCACAAGAACGTGTCACTTCTATGACAGTACCGGCGACAGAAATAATTTTGTACTAATTATTTCAGCTCCGACTTAACATTAAAATTAAAAAACACAGTTAGCCCACTCCCACACGCAGTTCTTTTTTCCGGCGCTGTAAGGAATGCCGGCCATTGGCCCAAGAGGACCAAGGATGTAAATCTTTCGTCCAATGAATTCTTTAAGATTTTCTTAGGTGATTCAGGCCTTCAAACGATTCTTTGCCATTTAAACTTCCTTAGAAATATCGTACTTAGCATTTTTCTTGCTACTAATTATGTTAGCGAAATTAGAACGACTAGCGCCGTTGTCTGACTGAAGCTAGAAATGCAATTTCTCTTTTTGCTGATTAAGAATTTAGACTCTTGGAATCATCTTGCCCGAATCATCTTTAGAAGGAAAGAATCTTGTATTTTAAATATATGGTATTCTACTGCTGGTGCAAATCTGAGAAAAAATTCACTAAATAGCATCTGTTTTTACTAAATCCTAAAACAATTTTTTGCGCGTGCGGCTGTCGCCGCACGCGCACCATCAAGCATCAATTTTTACTATAGGAGGATAATCAATAGGATTTCCACAATCTTTTTCTTTTTTTCTTCTTTTTTTCTCTTTTCCCCTTTTCTTTCGTTTTCATAGTATGATTGAAAATTCCGGAAACTTATGAGCTCAAAAACTCTTATTTTTATTATTCGGATGCAGCCTACTACTGAATAGGCTTCATATTCCAGATGTGGTTTATTCAAGACGTCAAACAATAGTCTGGAATCTTGGGTTCTGGAAATCCTGCTGGTGAAGAACGGCTTCAAATTTATCAATTGTCTTCAGGTCATAAAATTCAGATATATTGAAAAATTAAAAAAACAATCAACGAAGAGAAACAGCTACAACTCATATTCACGAAGCAAATCAGGCGATGGAGTGTTTAGTATCTGAGGTGTGTCTGAAAATGACGGCTTTTGAAATTTGTCCAACAGTTTCCGTTTTTAGGTTAGAAATCTAAACCCTTCAATTTGGCATTTTTAAGAGAAAATTTGCCACTTTTAAAACACTAATTGGGCTGGTCTTTAGATAAGGGATAAGCTGCTTACAAAGATTTCTGACAAATTATAAAGCCATTAATTTAGGTTTTTTTATCTGATTTTTTCTGGATTCTCTCGTTCGTATTCAACGGAATCAAAAACCAATACAATCTATGTCACTTCAAAACGGAAATGACGTAATCGGCTACCGGTTTAGCTGTAAACATATGTAAATTAAAAATTGCACCTCAAATTTGACTAGGGCTGCCAAAAAAAAGAAAACTTATATAACATACAATAATTAGTTTTAAAAAAATACCATTGTGTTAATAGTCTTCAGGGCAGGCAAATCATATGAATTGAAAAGTGAGAAGAAAGATATGTAGTCATAATTAAAAGAAAGTCGCACTTAGAAGGCTTTAATCGTCCTCGGCCTCATCCGAATTTAAAGTATCCACTAGAGTCGAATTCTGACTGAAGGGATCTACTTGTTTCCATTTATTGATAGCCCGAGTTAAATCGCTGGGGATCACCCAGTCATTTACTCCACTTGACGACCTGAGAACAAGTTGCTTCGTTTTCATCAGGGACGAAACACTCCAAACGTTTAGCCTATTCCGGTTTTTAGTTTTGATGACTGACAAACTCAAGAACTGTCTCCCTGCTCCAGCACTTGAAAGGGGCAAGCTACAGAGAGTCAGAAAGAAGTTGGGCAAGCATGGATAAAGTTTGTTTCCAGCAGCGTCTTTGAATAGGGACAAGGCTAACTAACAAACGCAGCAGCTGTTATGAGAGTCTGGGAAAATTTTCTGAAAACAAATTAAGCCGGCATACAAGTCCTGATTTTAAATAGTTTGCCTTTCAAAGCGAGTATCAAGAAGAAGCCGAGAGAAAAGTAAAGCTTTTTAAGCGCTAGGGTTGACGCAAAATCGTAAAAATGAAAGCAATAGTAGCCATAATATCTAACGTAATTGAAATCAGATTTTGTAATGAAAAGACCATAATTTTTTCCCTGAATTCATTGAAAATAAAAAAAAGTTTGTTTTTACTACAAATCATGACTTTTTACTGCGGTTAAGGTAGGAAATGAGGTTAGCAGCTGGTTTTGTATTAAATCAGCAGTTAAGCAGGGTTGTGTTCTATCCCCCTTCGTATAGATTATTTTGATAAAATTTGTTTTAAGGAGCACAGGAAAGGCAATGGGAGCCCACGGAATCAAATGGGGATGAAAAAGTCTCCTGGATTTGGATTATGCTGATGATATAAGCATCCTAGATGAAAATGTGAGCAAAATGAATGAATTTTTAGAGGTTTTGCTAGTTCAGGGTGTTAGAATTGGTTTGAAAATTAATGTTAGGAAGACCAAGTCACTATGGCTAGGAATAAGTGAAGATGAAAAGGTGACTTTGGGTAATGAAAAGATTGATCAGGTGGGCAGTTTTACTTACCTTGGTAGTATTATTAGTAAAGATGGTGGGAGCAGTGAAGATGTTAAAAATAGAATAGCCAAGGCTCACGGTGTTTTTTCACAGTTAAAAAAAGTCTGGAAGAATAGGAAGATAAGTCTGCAAACCAAGATTAGAATCTTAGAAGCTACAGTGATGACAGTGGTCAAATATGGCTCTGAAGCATGGACGCTCCGAAAAGCTGATAAAGATTTGCTAGACGTTTTCCAGAGAAATTGCTTAAGGATTGTTCTGGGTACCCGGCTGACTGACCGTATTTCAAACAATAGGCTATACGAAAAATGTGGTTCAATACCGCTTTCTAGGTCTATAATGAAAGAAAGGTTGAGGTGGTTAGGGCATGTTGTACGGATGAGGGATGACAGATTGCCGAAGATTGTTCTTTTCGGCCAACCATCTAGGGCTAAACGGAAAGCAGGTCGTCCCCGTCTGGGTTGGGAGGACGTCATAAAGAAAGATTTAAAGGAAATGGGAACTTCGTGGACGGGTATAAAAAGGGCGGCTTTGAATAGATTGGGGTGGAGGAGGAGCGTGCGTAGCTGTGTTGGCCTCAGGCGGCTTGGTGCTGCGATGAGTTGTTAGTAGTTTTAGTAGTATGACTTTTTACTAGATTTTGGGAAATTTACCAGATCCTCTAAATTTACTAGATTTTTTTTTTTTTACTAGATCTAGTAAAATCCTACTGATGGTGGCAACCCTGGATATCATACACAATTGCCGACAAATAATTTAAAAGGTGTTCTATAACATCTCTATTGGGGTCTAAATAGTACATTTGGCTGAATGAAAATGGTTGAAAATCACCTTCAGGGGTCTGTGATGAGTGTGCCACTTAATTTATTTTTGATATATTTGTCCAGCTATTTTGAAGCTGAAAATATTTACGACGATTAATGGTTTGTTAATCTCTTACGTTGAATAAAAGCATTTGGAAATTGTTAATGTGGGAATGCAATTGGACCAAGCAGGCAGCAGCCCCTAAGTAAATTATTTTTTCGCTATCTTTTCTGTGAAATAAGGGAGGATTCCACAGTGAATATATGCAGAGTTGAAGCGTCCCAATTACTTGTAAATAACACTTGCGTAGTTAATAATATCCTTAAGGTTTTTTTTTGGTTTTACGCCACAGTTTGCTGTATTTGACGATTGTGATGTTGTCTTTCTTTTAACATAATATTTTTTCTACACTTTCATTTTTGGCTCGATCTGATTTTCTCTGTCTTCTAACAGCAAACTTCCTTGTTCTTCATTGTCATTTTTGACACTTTCTTATACTCAATTTAGTGTGTCTGCTAATTCTTTAATTCTTTGTTCTTCCTTTTCATTTTGACAAATTCTGATTTCCACTGTTGCTTGTAATTCTTACTGCTAATTTCCTTCTAACTGTTTAGTCCTTTGTTTTCACTTTCGGTATATCTCTTGACTAGACATTTCTCACTTCTTCATTTTCATTTGTTCTGATCTTCATTGTCGTATTAATGTAACCACATATTTTTGTTCTTCACTTTTATTTTTCAGCCGCTGCGATTCTCACTGCTAATTATTTTTAATAGGCTTACATTATATAAGCATCTATGCAAAAGGAACAGTTTCATTTAATACAGCTTTGCCTTTACGGTACTATATGGTGCATTTTTCATTTGATCATTTTCTCTTCTACTTTTTGTAGAAGATCACTGAACATCAGATACATTTTGAACAATGATACATTTTCACTGTAATTTCTGTAGAAGATCACTGAAAATCAGAAAGAGAGTAAAAATTACCAAAGTTGGTAAAAAAAGAAACCCACCAGTAATGATAATCCGGAGAATAATTATTATTAAGCTTCAACAAAACGCAATAAATATTTTGTGAACAAAACTAAGTACTTTCTTTGTCGAAAGAGTATTAAAAACTTTTGTAGCGTGAAAAATTTAATGTCCCATCTAGAGCAATAGTTCTCAATATTGGTTAATTCACTAGATTAATTTGTGAACACTGACAGCATGGACGCAACGCATGATAGCACTGCAACATCATTCAAAAAAGATTAGGGAGGCAATTCTCAAAATTTTAAAAATATCTTTTGCTATAAAAGCGCCAAAAATATGAAGACGGGACAAATATTTTTTTTTTAATTCTTAAACCCCATTTTCACATGCTTAGTTGTAAGCCCATTTGATTACATATGAAAATGATATGTCTTGGCCTCAAGCTTAAAGCCCATATCACGCTTCCCAACAAATAGTTATTAGTTTTTTTTTGATGTTTGTAAGGGAAGATTGAGAGGCAAGACAAAAGCAAACACGTAATTTTGGCACCCTTTGTGGTCCCTTAAAAAGGGTACTATAACTTTTAGTTTCCATTCAAACAGGCGATCTCCCAATATTCTAAGACTATGGGCTCGGTACAATCACTTTTGGGAAAAAACAAACAAAAAACAAATACACACGCATCCATGCTATTTCTTCTAGCGAAAAACATATAAAATTCCACATTTTTGCTGATGGGAGCTTGAAACTTCTGCAGCAAGATCCTCCGATACTTTAAATATGAAAGTGTCATTTTCATGGATATTCTGCAACAAATTGGGTGTTTTCCCCACTTTTTCGAAAATCTGCCAATTTTACTCAGGCTCTTAGCTTATGATGAGCAAGACTAAACTCAATGAATCTTTTATATTTGGAATCAATATGATAAGTCAATTCTTTAATGTATCTATTGATATAAAAATTCTGTTTTTAGAATATCGGTTACTATATGACTGAGTTACCCCTTACTTGCAGTTTGTTACCATGAACTTTTCTACAAGCAGTTTTAACTATTATATATCGACTCAGTTTTGACTAAGATGTTGCTACTATGTTATCATAGCCAGCACGATAGCGCTGGCTAAGTAAAGAACGATGTTGGCACAATGTTTTTTTTATTTTTTTTTTCCATACCCGGGCACTTCGTATCGAAGGAATTGTCGTAGAAACTTCGAAAAGGGCGCATTCGATTGGAAATTGGAGTGACTAGTGCCCTTTTTAACAGTCGAAAGTGATTGGAGGGCATCTAGCCCCCCAGGCCCATCATTCTCCGGAACACATCCAATCAAAATTTTGAGATAGCCATTTTGTTCAGCGTAGTTGATTTCCAGATAGAAAATATGTTTTTGAGGAGGACACTCCCCCACAACCCTCGGGGCAAGGGTTTTAAGTTATGCCCTGAGGGCATATAAGAACGATGTTGGCACTATGTATTATTTATTATTTTTTTCCTTTAGAGCAGGGCACTTCGTATCGAAGAAGTTGTCTCAGAAACTTCGAAAAGGGCTGATTCAATTAAAAATTTCGACAACTACTTTCCTCTTCGATAGCTAACACGTACTAAATGATAACTACAGCCCTGTCCACGCCCACCATTTCCCAAAAAATCTGACATAAAAAATTTGAGATGTCCATTATGTTCATTGTATTTTCAGTTAAATTAGAAAATATTTGCTTAAGGAGGACGCATCCCTACAGCCTTCAGGGGTATGGTTGTAAGTTATGCCCGGGGGCATATAAGGTTTTATAGAAGGCGTTGTCATAGAAACTTCAAAAAAGACTCATTCGATTGGAAATTCACAGGGCTAGTGCCCTTTTTAATAGTCGAGAGCGATTGGAGGGCAACTAGCTCCCTCCTCCACGCCCATCAAACCCCAAACACACGCAATCAAAATTTTAAATAGCCATTTTGTTCAGCGTAGTTGATTTCCAGATAGAAAATATGTTTTGAGGAGGATACTCTCCCACAACCCTCAGGGCAAGGGTTTTAAGTTACGCCCTGGGGGCATATAAGGTTTTTATAGAAGGCATTGTCGTAGAAACTTCAAAACAGGCTCATTCGATTGGAAATTCAAAGGGCTAGAACCTAGACCCCGGCGCCACGCTGGCGGAACGACCGAACGCCGCCGAAGAGAGGACCAGTCAAACGTCACTGAAGTTTCGTAACGCCGCCGACGCGCCGCAGGCACGCCGCCACTGGCAGAGGCGGCGGCATTTGGTCGACTTCAAATTAATTTTACGCCAATTCTTTGTTGCGTCAACCGCAAAGTCGGAGCTTTTCCTTCTCGTATGGTTTAGTATTTCGATTTTCCAGATTAGAAATCAGGCAGGGCTTGCACTATCCCCAAATTTTTGGGTATTTCCCCGAAAATCTATGCGTCACCCCGAAAAAAAATTTGTTCCCCGAATCCCCGAAAATCACACAATCACGGTGCCACCTCTAGCGATTTCTCACCAGTGACTTTCCCTGCCAAATATTACTTTGTATCCCATAATTCTTTACTACTCTCTTGTTTATTAATTTTCTTCTCTTTTGTTACTTTGCATAACAACCAGACAGATGCAATATGCAATTACAAATATTGAAATAATAATAATAATAATAATATATTGAAATCCGACGTATACAATAAATGTACAATGACAGAGTATACAAAAATGCGAAAAGAGGAAACAAAAAGAAAATATACTAAAAAAAACAACAAAAGCAACAACTTCCTACATAGCATACAAAATAGTAAAAAAAGAGGAAACAGAAAGGTAATATACTCAAAAATTACAACAGAAACAACAACTTCTTCGAAAATAGCAACAAGGACAACAACTTCTGAAAGGAAAAAAAAAGAAAAAAAAAGGGAAACAAGTGGGAAAATTAAACAAGCAAACTTGCCCACTCGTGCTTTAGAATTGCTGGTTTTGTTTTTTTGCCAGCTAATAAGTGTCTCAACAGCTAGATTTGGATCCACTAGGTTGTAGCGCTGAATCAGAAAACAATTTTTTGTCAAAGGTGGCAATTTTAGTAGGTACTTGGCAAAATGGAAAAATAAAGAGCGGATTTTAGACTTTTCACGGTTTGCCAATAATTTCCAGAAAGGGGTCACATATAATATATGTGGTAGAGCGGTAGCGTTGTAGATACTTGCCAGTAGTGGACAGTTAAATCTCAGAGTGTATTTGACGATCAAAGCATAGGAACTGGAAATTCACCGTTCAAGATGTGAGATCAGGAGGGAGCGGGTATGCTGTAATGAGGTACCTATTGGCAGCCCCAGATATAATATTTTATCAACTGGTTTTACTGAGCTATCACCAAGTGTGATATTAGTAGGAGGGTCATTCTTCCAATTGTAAAGCAAGACTTCCGACTTTTGGGAGTTAAATCTCAGACCAGCTTTTTCGTAATTGGACTGCAGACATGAGAATATTTCTGAAAGACGGTTAAGCGTCCGGCTGAGATTCAGCGTGTCATCAGCATAGCATACTAGGGATATGTTAATGGAACTGAAAATGCACGATGAAGGACAGCTTTCTTGGGGCTCAATAATGTAGTTGTTGAAGAAATTGGGGGATAAAACTGCCCCCTGACAATATACACAGTTCTTCATATGTTGACAAAAAAAGTATCGTCTTTATTAGATGAGTTTAAATCATTTCGAATGCAGTTTCTCAATCACTATTTCTTACATCATTCGTAGTCAAAAATTTTATTTTCAAGTTGAATAGAATTATAGAACGCATTCACTACTATACAGCTTCAGCCTTCAGTTGGATTTTGAAATTGATAGCCGACAGATTGTTTCTACAGATGAATTGCAAGTTTGCAGAATTTTTTTTTGCTGTTTTTAGATTAGATTTTCTTAACGTTTAATACTCAATTGTTGAATGCCTGAGAGAAAATACAATCTTCTTTCTGAAACATTTTTACCCCCCTCCCCCCAAAAAACCCTGCAATTGAGACAAAATTAAGCTATAGACTAATCTATGTACAAGGTTGGGGAACTAAAGATTGAACCGGAAGTACCCCAAAAATATGATTCATAAATAGATTGTAAATTATTGCCTATAGGGGAAGGGGGGATAGGGGGCTATCATTTTAAAATGATAATAACTCATTATTTTTTATTGAAAGCAGGGATACCAAAAAGATAATTATTTTTTCCATTTAAAGTGGAGACAGAAGAAAATTATATCAAATTCCCTGGGAAACCGTTGAAATATTTTGATGGACCCAGGGCCCCCCATTAGGACTTGTTCATTGTCTGGTGTATTTTGCGATTTCTCATAGGCTACTGGCCTAATTTGGCTTTTGTGTGTGCTCCGTTTTAATTAGATTCTTTGGATCTTATTGAATGCCATGGCAAATCTATGACTCAGTTTTCCGATAATTTGAGGTATATATTGAATAATTTCGACATTTTTGTTGTTGTCTTTGTACCCCTTTACTCATACCCTCAATTTTTTTTTTCAAGGAATACTGAGCTGTTTAACGTTATTTTGCGTGTTGGTTTGAACCATATAGTGACCTAGTTAATTATTAAGTAAATTATTTTTCTAATGAAAACTGATACGGTATCCTATCAAGGTGGTATCCAGAGGGGGGGGGGGTAGGAAGGTATTACATTTAAACGATAATATATCGAAATTGTTTTTATTGAAAGCAGGGATCCCAAAAAGTTAATTTTTTGAATTTATAGCAGAGAAGGTATCCTATCAAGGTGGTATCCAGAGGGGGGGGGATAGTGAGCTATCATATTTAAATGATAATACCTCGATTTTTTTTGAAAGCAGGGGTGCCAATAAATAATTTTTGTTTTATTTAAAGCAGAGACGGTATCCTATCAAGATGGTATCCAGAGGGGGGGGGGGTATAGGGAGTTTTTATATTTAAGTGATAGTACCTTGATTTTTTTTTTTTGAAAGCAGGGATGCCCAAAAGTTGAAAAGTTGACCAAAATTAACTAGATTTTCGTGAGTTATACTTGATACAGCACTTGCATGGTTTTATCGTCCAAAGGGAAAGGGACATATGCGTCCAACCCGTTTTTTTTCTTTTATTGATGAAACAGGTTTACTTTGAAAACATTCATTCATAAGTACCAGGCAGATTCAAACTAAAACGAATTGGTGTGACAAAAGCGATATCAACATCCCCACCAAATGTTGCGCTCGAGTGACAATGGCTCCCTTGGTCCAGTGCCCAAGTTACATTGAAAGGCCAGGTCATAATAAAAGCTTTCAATTTGGGAGGTTCAAGGAAGAGTCTTTGACGGTTTTATGACCTCAGGGTACTAGATGTCGCAACGTTCTTACGTATCTACAGTGGTTTAAATAAATTGATCACCCCACAAATGATTACCAAAAATATTCACAAATATAACAAATGTAACATTTGGAATATTATAACTCTTATTTCAAAGCTTTGAAGAAAAGAAAAAAAGGCTAAATACCCCTAACTACGCTTGAAAGCTATTTAAAAAAAAAAACTCTTTGGAGATTTCCATGGAAATGACCATAGCAGAAGCTTTGAGCCTAGGTGGGGTTCAAAGAGGAGTCTTTGAGTATTTTGACCACAGGTCACTTATCGTTGCGACTTTCTTAAATTTTGTAATTTTTGTGAGCATTTTGAAATCAAAGCTTAAACTCAATAACTGATACTAAGTGTCCTAACATTTTGCTTGGATTAAAAGTGACGAACTAGGATGAAAATCTCAACATCTTCCTGGAACTACTTCAGTCTGCATATTATTTCATTTAATTATATTTAAAACGGATGAGCTTTTCATTTTTTACCAAATAAAATTGCTGGCACTTCATTTTTCTTCATACCAAATAAACCATTAAGTGTTTGTTGTTTCATTGTAATTGAAGTGTTTTCATGTGAAGTGTTCATCATTTATTTTTCAATTTGAAAAATTTACTCCTTTAAGATGCATTTTATAATTTGACTGATATTAGGTATTTATCAGTTTGTATTTTTATTTATTTTATCCAATAAAGGAGGAAGCCATATAATTTGGAATGAATCCCCAAAGGAAAAATTGAAAAATATTCAAAAGAGCAGCCAACAGTAATAAAAAAGCAGCAGTTCAGCCTTAGCCTACATGACATATATTCTATAAAGAAGCCAAAAAAAAACTTTAAAATGCATATTTTTTTATATTGTTATTAAAAACCAGTTTTTAATATAAGGAAGGATTTTTACGAATACTAAAGAGCAAAAAAAAAATCAATATCAAAGTCGCACATTTCAACCGTTTTAAAGGTGACAAAATATATATAAGATAAGGACTTTATGAAAAAAATAAGATTTTAAGTTCAAAGTTACTTTTTAAGTTTTTACCAAGATAACTGACGAATTTTGTGATACGGTATTTGAAGTTTTGTATGAGTAATGCTCCATGAAAAAAAACTACTAATTTTGATAATTATTTATGTTAAGAATACATAGCTAATAGATACTTCAACTACACGTATTATGCAAGGGTTCTGAAACGCCACAGCCATTTCGTTTCTACCAGATTTCTATTTCTCTTGATGAATAACGAAGAAGACCAGTTTCCAGCCAGCGACTTGGGAATTTTTGAACTCATGAATAGGCTCGAATCTGTTGTACATTTAAGCTGTGATTTGAGAAAGACTGATGAAAATATTAATGTTTGGGGTCAACATTGATCGCGCTGGCGGTGCGCCGCAGACATCTTACCGGCGGCGCGCCGCCAACATCTCCGGCGCCGCGGCACGGCGCGCTGTTTTTCGCCCCACCGCCACCGGTCTTCCCTCATCGGTGCGGCTTCGGGGTCTACTAGTACCCTTTTTAATAGTCGAAAGTGATTGGAGGGCAACTAACCCCCCCCCCCACGCCCATCATTCCCCCAAACACATCCAATCAAAATTTTGAGATAGCCATTTTGTTCAGCGTAGGTGATTTCCAAATAGAAAATATGCTTTTGAGGAGGACACTCCCACAAAACCCTCAGGGCAAGAGTTTTAAGTTATACCTGGGGGCATATAAGGTTTTTATAGAAGGCGTTGTCGCAGAAACTTCAAAACAGATTCATTCGATTGGAAATTCAAAGGGCTAGTGCTGTTTTTACTAGTCGAAAGGGATTGGAGGGCAACTAGCCCTCCCCCCACGCCCATCATTCCCCCAAACACGTCCAATCAAAATTTTGAGATAGTAATTTTGTTCAGCGTAGTTGATTTCAAGATAGAAAATATGTTTTTGAGGAAGACACTCCCCCAGAGCCCTCAGGGCAAGGGTTTTAAGTTTTGCCCTGGGGGCATATAAGGTTTTTATAGAAGGCGTTGTCGTAGAAACTTCAAAACAGGCTCATTCGATTGGAAATTCAAAGGGCTAGTGCCCTTTTTAATAGTCGAAAGTGATTAGAGGGCAACTAACCCCCCCCCCGCCCATCATTCCTCCAAACACAACAATCAAAATTTTGAGATAGCCATTTTGTTCAGCGTAGTTGATTTCCAGATAAAAATTATTTTTCGAGGAGAACAATCCCCCACAGCCTTCAGGGCAAGGGTTGTAAGTTATGCCCTGGGGGCATATAAGGTTTTTTTAGAAGGCGTTGTCGTAAAAACTTAAAAAAGGCACATTCAATTGGAAATTCAAAGGGCTAGTGCCCTTTTTAATAGCCAAAAGTGATGGGAGGGCTATTTCAATTAACGTAGTTTTAAGTTCTGTAAATTAGGCCTTTGAGGATGACAACCCCCTCATAGCCCTCAGGACAAGGGTTGTAAGTTATGCCCTGGGGTCATATAAGGTTTTTATAGAACGCGTCGTAGAAACTGTAAGAAGGGCTCATTCGATTAGAAATTGAAATGGCTTGTTCACTATTTAATAGTTGAAAGAAATTGGAAGGCAGCTAACACCCCTTTCTTGCCCACCATTTCCCCAAGCACATCCAATCAAAATTTTTAGATAGCAATTTTGTTCCACACAGTTGAAGTTCAGAAAATTATACCTTTGAGCAGGAAACTCCCTCCACAATCTTCAGAGCAGGGGTTTTAAGTTATGCCCTGGGGGCATACAAGTTTTTATTGAAATATTTGTCGTACAAAATTGAAAAAGGGCTCATTCGATTTGAAATTCAAAGGTCTAGTGTCCTTTTTAATAGTCGAAAGTGATTTGAGTGAAACTAGCCCTCCCCTCTCGTCCACCTTTGCCCCAAACACATCCCGTCAAAATTTTTAGATAGCCATTTTGTTCAGTGTTGTGGATTTTCAGATAGAAATTATGTTTTGAGGAGGACACTCCCCCACAGCCCTCAGGGCAAGGGTTGTAAGTTATGCCGTGAGGGCATATAAGGTTTTTATAGAGCGCGTCGTCGTAGAAACTTCAAAAAGGGCGCATTCGATTGGAAACTGAAATGGCTAGTGCCTTTTTTATAAGTCGAAAGTGATTGAAGGGCAACTAACACCTCGATAACGCCCATCATTTCCTCAAACATATCCAATAAAATAATCGAGGTTGACATTTAGTTCCACGCAGTGTAAAATTCAGTGTATTATACCTTTGAGCAGGACAATCCACCCGCAGTCTTAAGGACATGGGTTATAAGTTATGCCCTGGTGTCAAAAAAAGTTTCGATCGGAATCTGTGTCATAGAAACTCGAAAAGGGGCTCATTCAATTAGAAATTCAAAGGAACAGCGCCATTTTTAATAGTCGAAATTTATTTGAGGGCAACTAACCCCCTCCCACGCTCACCTTTCCCCCGAACACATCCAATCAACAGTTTTAGATTGCCATTTTATTCAACGTAGTTAAAAGTTTTGGAAATTAGGTCTTTAAGGCCGACAACCCATCCCCCCACAACCCTCAGGGCAAGGGTTGTAAGTTATGCATTGGGAGCATGTAAGGGGTTTATAGAAAGCGATGTATAAAAACATCAAAAAAGGCTCACTCAATTGAAAATTGAAAGGGCTAGTGCCCTTTTAATAGTCGAAAGTGATTGAAGGATAACTAACCCCCCTCTCACGCCCACCATCTCCAAAAACATATCCAATCAAAATTTTGAGATATCCATTTGGTTCAACGTAGTCGAAAGTTCAGGAAATTAGGTCTTTTAGGATGATAACCCCATCAGAGCCGTCAGTGCAAGGGTTGTAAGTTATGCCCTGGGGGCATACAAGGTTTATATAAAAAGTTGTTGTAGAAATTTCGAAAGGGGCTCATTTGATTGGAAATTGAAATTGCCCTTTTTAATAGTCGACAGTGAGTGGAGAGTAATTAACCCCCCTCTCACGCCCCCATTTCCCCAAACACATTCAACAAAGTTTAGAGATAGCCATTTTGTTCAACGTAGTTGAAAGTTCTGGAAATTATTTATTCATCGATTAAAACCCCCCAGAGTCCCCTGTGCAAAGGTTGTAAATTATGCTCTGGGGACATATAAGGTTTTTAATGATAGATTTGTCGTCAAAACTTTAAAAGGGGCTCATTCAATTCGAAATTGAGAGGGCTAGTGCCCTTTTTAAAAGTTGAAAGTGATCGGAGGGAAACTAGCTCCCCTCTCACGCCAACCATTTCCCCAAACATCCAATCAAAATTTTCAGATAGCCATTTTGCTCAACGTAGTAGAAAGTTCTGGAAATCAGGCCTTTGAGGATGACAGCCCCCCAGCCCTCGGGGCGAAAGTTGTATGTTATTCCCTGGGGGCATATAAGGTTTTTATTGAAAGCGTTGTCGTAGAAACTTCAAAAGGGCTCATTTGATTAGAAATTCAAAGGGCTAGTGCCCTTTTTAATAGTCGAAAGTGATTGGAGAGCCATTTCAATCAACGTAGTTTTAGGTTCTGTAAATTAAGTCTTTGAGGATGTCAACCCCCTCACAGCCCTCAGGTCAAGGGTTGTAAGTTATGCCCTGGGGGCATATAAAGTTTTTATCGAACGCATTGTCGTAGAAACTACAAAAAGGGCTCATTCGATTAGAAATCGAAATGGCTAGTGCCCTTTTTAATAGTCGAAAGTAATTGGAAGGCAACAAAAACTCTTCCCACGCCCACCATTTCCCCAAACACATTCAATCAAAATTTTGAAATAGCAATTTTGTTCCACGCAGGTAAAGGTCAGGAAATTATACCTTCGAGCAGGACACTCCCCACACAGTCTTCAGGGCAAGGGTTATAAGTTATACGCTGGGGGCATATAAGTTTTTATTGAAATCTTTGTCGTAGAAACTTGAAAAAGAGCTCATTCGATTGAAAATTCAAAGGTCTAGTGCCCTTTTTAATAGTCGAAAGTGATTTGAGGGTAACTAGCCTTCCCCTCTCACCCACCTTTTCCCCAAACACGTCCAATCAAAATTTTTAGATAGCCATTTTGTTCTGTCTTGTGGATTTTCAGATAGAAATTATGTTTTGAGGAGGGCAATCCCCCACAGCCCTCAGGGCAAGGGTTGTAAGTTATACCGCGAGGGCATATACGATTTTCGTAGAGCGCTTTGTCGTAGAAACTTCAAAAAGGGCTCATTCGATTCGAAATTGAAATGGCTAGTGCCCTTTTTAATAGTCGAAAGTGGTTGGAAGGCAACTAACACCCCTTCCACGCCCACCATTTCCCCAGACCTATCCAATCAAAATTTTTAGACAGACATTTTGTTCCACGCAGTTTAAAGTTCAGGTAATTATACCTTTGAGCAGGAAACTCCCCTCAGAGTCTTCAGGGCAAGGGTTATAAGTTATGCCCTGGGGGCATATAAGGTTTTTATTGAAATCTTTGTCGTAGGAACTTGAAAAAGGTGCTCATTCGATTGGAAATTCAAAGGGCTAGTGCCCTTTTTAATAGTCGAAAGTGATTTGAGGGCAACAAATGACCCTCTCAAGCTCACCTTTCCCCCGAACACATCCAATCAACATTTTTAGGTAGCCATTTTATTCAACGTAGTTGAAAGTTTTGGAAATTAGGTCTTTAAGGATGCAACCCATCCCCCCCCACAGCCCTCAGGGCAAGGGTTTAAAAGTGAGTGGAGAGTCATTAACCCCCCTCTCATGCCCCCCATTTCCCCAAACACATTTAATAAGGTTTAGAGATAGCCATTTTGTTCAACGTAGTTGAAACTTCTGGAAATTATTTATTTATGGATTACAAACCCCCCAGAGTCCCCAGGGCAAAGGATGTAAGTTATGCCCTGGGGATATATAAGGTTTTTAGTGATAGAGTTGTCGTAAAAACTTCAAAAGGGGCTCATTTAATTCGAAATTGAGAGGGCTAGTGCCCTTTTCAATAGTTGGAAGTGATTGGAGGGTAACTAGCCCCCCTCTCACGCCAACCATTCCCCCAAACATCCAATCAAAATCTTCAGATAGCCATTTTGTTCAACTTAGTAGAAAATTCTGGAAATTAGGTCCTTGAGGATGACAATCCCCCCCCCCCAGCCCTCAGGGTGAAGGCTGTAAGTTATCTCCTGGGCGCATATAAGGTTTTTATTGAAAGCGTTGTCGTAGAAACTTCAAAAGGGTTCATTTGACTGAAAATTGGAAGAGCTAGTGCCTTTTTTAACAGTTGAAATTAATTGGAGAAAGACTAACGCCTCTTTCACGCCCACCATTTTCCCACACATCCAATCAAAATTTTGAGACAGCCATTTTGTTTAACGTAGTTAAAAGTTCTGGAAATTAGATCTTAGAGGATGACAACCACCCTCACAGACCTTAGGGTAGGGGTTGTAATTTATGTCCTGGGGGCATATAAGGTGTTGATAGGAAGTGTTGTCGTAGAAACTCAAAAAGGGCAAATTCGATTGGAAATCCAAAGGCCTAGTGCCCTTTTCAATAGTCGAAAGTGATTGGAAGGCTTGACATTTTTATAGTAGAGATCGATGTGGGTATAATGTATTATTTTGTTGTTGTTGTTGTTGTTTAGACCAGGGTACTTTATATTGAAGGAGTTGTCGTGAGAACTTCGATAAGGGCTCATACAATTGAAAATAGAAAGAGCTGATGCCCTTTTTAATAGTCGAAAGTGATTGGAGGGAAACTAATCCCCCTCTCACGCCCACCCTCCCATTTGACTTTATGTGTAAAAACTAAATGTTGTTGCCTTAAGATTAAATGAAAATGCACTTTGTTAATGCTAATTCCCAATAAGGCATCTCAGCAGTATTCAAAGAACAACTGAGGGTATTATGTTCAAATTTTCGGGCTGCTTCTGCTCTTAAAATTTAACCAAATCAAAATAGTGTAAGTGTATCCAAGCTATCAAAGAAAGTGAACAGATTTTTTTTTCGAATGGTAACAAGTTTTCCATTTCAGGTCAACTAGAGGAGGTATGAGACTAAATTAAACAGTACTATTTGTGTCCAGATTTTTAAAAGGGTGTATGTTGTTAAAAATTGCTGAAAATTTTTCTCTAGCATACAAATAGCAGGCCAAACTATAGATTCTAAAAAAAAGAAAAGATTTAAAGTGTTATTTTCTTTTTCTCTGGAAAGACTATGCAAATATAAAACGAACAGAAATTAATTAAAAAAACTTTTCCCACAAAATAAGTTTTTTCAAAGAAAAGTAAAGAACTCCATTAAACAAAAAATAAGCAAAAATAAAATCAAATAATCTACCAAGCGTGAAACTACCACAAATCCGCATCGATAAATAAATGAAACCGAAAACGAACAGAAATTACAATAAAGAACCGACTGAAACTCAAAAAGTCCAAAAACTAACATAAGTTAGGCTTAAAACCCCTATGCTTTACCAACGCCAGATTATAATTTGCACTTAACTGAAAAAAATACAAATGAATTTGAGTTGTCAGTTTAATATACATACACTGATATTTAGTAATCAAAATGATAATATTATTGTATTTATTAAAGTTACAAAAGTAAAAACATTTATATTTTTTCAGTAAAGTGCAAATTTTAAATGGGTACTAGAGCTTTTAAGTTCCTTTTGAATAATTTTCGATTTTCTAGTGCCATTGGCTCAATATAATCACCCATGAAAAACACAAAATAGAAATAAATGCGTACCCTTGATCATTCTGTCAGATTCGTAGCCGTTGGTGGGTAGCTTTGAAGTTGAGAAATTCTACATATTTAGTATCACCATAAAACCCAATTATTTGTCAGAATATTGTTATCAAAATTTATTATTAGAGTATCGGTGACAAGTAACTCCAGTGACTACGAAGCGTAAGTAACTTCTTACTTACACTTTGTTACGTTGTATAGTTTGAAAGGAAACATAAATGTTCTGGTACATCTTTTTCTTGGGCGTACAATTAAATTTATATGGACAGTTAATTGAGTCATGTTTAACAGTACATAGTATTCTGATAAAGGCAAATACAGCCTTATGAACCGCAACACTTGAGATTAGGAAACTATTATGCTATAATTATTTTTATTCTTTATATATTTATAATTATTTATATTATATTATTATATATTATTGATTATTATAAATTTTAATTAATCATTATTATAGATATCACTAACTGTATATAATTATTAGCAGTTATTAAATTGTATAATTTATTACATATATTATATAATTATTTAAATTTTACAATGGTAATGTCCTGGTACTGCCCGGTATTGTTCCTTTTGTAATTTTTCAAGCATCATAGATATAAAAACGATACGGTCACTCCAAGGGGGGAAGGAATGAAATAATTTATTTTCTTAAAATGTGCTCACAAATATGGCGTCAATCATACGATTGTTTCTTCTTCCAAAATTAAAGCTCCAAACGAATTATCTCAAATTCGTGATCTATGTAGATCCTTTTTGCAGGCCAGAAAACCCGAGGATGTCAAATTTCCAAAATATTTTTGGCAAGTTCTGATTCTCGCTGTCACTTGTAGATCTTTCTTTGTTCTTCACTTTGATTCGTTGTCGTAAGTAATCTATCCTCATATTTCTTTGTTCTTCATGGTCCAGGTTATTCGTTTGTCCTCAAGGCGTTATCAAACTGCTAAAAACGCCATTCGCAAAAAGAATCGTTACACTTGGTACTTTATACTTAGCTTTCTTTGTTTTATACTTATTTTTTATGCTTAATGTTTATAATTTTTATGTTTAACTTAACTATCGTGCTTGTGAATTTTTTCCTACATCATAGACGCTAAAAACAGTACAACCGCTACAGAGGCAAATGTGACGTATATACGGTCTCGAAATGTGCTCATAAATATATCGTCACTTACGGGATTATCCCCCATGAATCATGCTCTTGATGAGTTTTCTCTAACTCATTACCTGTATAGACCGTTTTCTTAGGCCGGAAAATCTCATGATGCCAATTTCCCAAAAAAATCTGGAGCCGTTTGACCCCCCCCCCCCCCCACGAAACGTTTGTCCGACTCGTAAAAACGTAACAAAATGAATATAAACGGATTTTTGATTCGTTTTTTTTTGTAGGAACCCTCCCCCCGAAAAAATCCTTTTGTAATCTTGAATGCAGGGTTTGAACTTTTTTTCCAGAGGGGAATTTATCGACAATTTATAACGGGATCTTATCTGTACGATACCGAAATACATGCATGGACCAAATTTGAAGCAGTAAATTTGTCCTCCTTTTCAAGGACAATGCTTTCGAAGCTTTTACCTGCCACTTGGATTTTGTGACGCTGCGACGGATCTATTTCTTTTTACACTTTTTTTATAAACTGTAAATTTTGTGTAGGAATATATGAATAGTTTTATTTAAAGCCCCTTCCTTTTACAAATGGTAACAAGATTGGGATCTCTCCCATATCCATTAGTAGTATGCAAATAGTGCCCTAAGTTTAGTTCAACATATCCTGAAAGTGTCAACTTAATACTCTTAGCTATTCGTGGGTTATTGTTGATACGTCCTTTTGACAACTGGCATTTACATATTGTATTTTCCTTTGGTTCAAAATCTCCCAGATCTGAAAGATTCCCTTTAAACAGCATAGTTTTAGAGGTAGTAGTAGCATTAACCGTTGTTGTAGCAGTAGTCATAGCAGCAGTAGCAATATTAGTATGCAATTTAGGATATGTCCCATATCCAATAGTAATTTTAGTATGTAAATAGTGCCTTCTAGTTAGCTCAACACCTCCCCTCACAATGCACTGAAAGTTTTAAATTAATGCTCTAAGTTGTTCCTGAGGAATTTCTGATACGTTTTTTCAACAATCTACATGTATAGTGTTTTGATTTATTTCAGAACCCCCCTCCAAATTTCCTGATAGTTCTTCCATTCCCTTTTAGTCTTAGCACTAGTGGTAGCACAAGCAGAAGTGTTGTGCACATAGCGCCTTTTGGATATTTCTACACACACACCTCTCAACATATACGATGAAAGTTTCAACTTTATGCCCTAAACTATTCCTGAAACAAAGCTGCTAGTCCCTTTTGACGATCTACATGCACACAGTGTTTTGATTTAAATTCAATATCCTCTTCAACATTTTATGAAAGTTTCACCTTTATGACCTAAGTCTTGGCAGTAATATTAGTGTGTGCAAAGTCCCTTTGGTTATTTTACCCCCCCCTTGACATGCCCTGAAAGCTTCAGCTTAACAGCCTAAGCCGTTTCTACGATATCACTGACACATTAGCCGTCAGTAATAACACCTAAGCCTTAGCAGTAGCATTGGTACGTAAATAATGCCTAAATGTTAGTTTAAAATCCCTTTCAACCTGCTATCAAAGTTTCAACTTAATGCACTAAGCAGTTCCTGAGATATTACCCGTACAAAAAACCCTACCAATAAATAAGTGAAACTCAAAACGAATAAAAATTACAATAAAAAATCAAGTTAAATTTAGAACGAACAGAAACGGCTAACGTCCTCTATACCTTGTAAAGATCATATCGTCATTTGCGCTTAATACATTAAAATACAAAAGAGCTTTTTCAATGAAAAGTAAAAGGCTATATTATGCCCAATAAGAGCAGAAATAACGTCAATTAGTAATTCAAACCAGAAAAAAAAACAGAAATTATAATATTTTATTAACTAAAATTAAAAAAAAAAGCAGAAAATGAAGCAAGCTAACCTAAATTTTCACTTTAATGAATTGTGACTGAACTGTTCACTTGCACTCTGACGATATGGTCTTTACAAGGCGTAGGGCCTTGTATAATGATTTGTTCTGTTTACTTTTGAATTACTATTCGGCTTTATTCTCTGCTCGTCTTAGGTTTAATGTAACTCTTTATTTTCCTTTGAAAAACTACTTTGTCGAAACAGTCTTTAAAATTAATAATAGAAAAGGCAGTCATGCGTGGTCTTGGTCTTCCGACCAGCTTCCGGGTCTTCCGACCTGCCTGCATCCATAGTAAAGATGGTGGGTGAGGATTTAAAGAGTAGAAGAACCAAGGACCGGGGTGTTTTTTTGTCGTTGTTTTTTTTTTAAGTTTTTTTTAAGGCCAAGCAAAAAGCAGGGCATCCTAAATTGAGTGGAAGAACGGGGCAAAGAAAGATCTAACGATTACTGGAACTTCTTGGGAGAATGTAGAGGGAGGCTTGGAATGGACTGGGATGAAGGAGTTGCATAGCCTTGTTGGCCTTGGGCGGATGGGTGCTTCAGTGAGTTGTTACTAGTAGTAGTATATCCCGATCACCCCTTCTGATAAATCTCCAAATAAAAAAAAAACAATGATAAATAAGAGACTACCCTATCATCATTAAGGCTAAAATGAGTAGCAAGCTAAAAAAAAGTAACTTGAGCACTTGGTCTTACTTTGAACTAAGTTTGGATTATATTTAATAACTTCTTCTACTAAATGGCCTGATGACGAGTATGTACTGAACCCTTCTCCTTCGTCTCACCTTAAAGCTCAGATCATTTTCTGATCACCAAAAAGCCTTACTATTCCATTATTTGTTTCATACTCTAAAGAAACTAATCAAATTCCTTTAAGATTCGATCATCCCTACTTGGAATGTCCAGAAGACAAGAATGTATAAATTCCACTCCTCCCTTCAAAGGTCAAAGAAGGTCCCAATCTTATGAAAAAGGCATAACTAAGAAACTAACATTAACTTCTGATAAAAGTTTAATGGTGTTCGCTATATTTTTTCCACCTGTTAAGAAACTTTCCAGCACACTTATTTTATATGTGTTATATTTTATATGTATATATATTATATATATATATATATATATATATATATATATATATATATATATATATATATATATATATATATATATATATTATATATATATATATATATATATATATATATATATATATATATATATATATATATATATATATATATATATATATATATATATATATATATATATATATATATATATATATATATATATATATATATATATATATATATATATATATATATATATATATATATATATATATATATATATATATATATATATATATATATATATATATATATATATATATGTTGCTGTTGCCATGGATAGTCACTAGGGGTGACATCGTGATTGGATGATTTTCGGGAAATTTCGGGATCTGGCGAACAATTTTTTTTTTCAGGGAGATACATAGATTTTCGAGGAAATCCCCAAAAATTCGGGGACAGTGGAAGCCCTGCTGAAAATGCTAAAATCTGTTGTTGAAGAGGTAATCGTTCGAAAAAAACGCAGCGGAAAAAACGCAAACGCAATCGTTCGACAAAACTTCTTCTGGCTCGAATCCATGCGCTAAACTGTGCAATTTATTCGGAACCGCATGGTTTCACTCATCATGTAATATTACCTTTAAGAAAAAGCTGCAATAATTTTACATTCATTCTATAAATCTTATATACCAAAAACAAAAAACAAAAAAAAAACAAAAAAAATCCTATATAACAAACCTTCCTTTTTGATACCTTAATTGCATAACCTTTACAGAAGAAAACTTACATAATAAAAACAACAACAACAAAAAAAAAAAAATTTCTAGGCTACCTTGCACCAAGCAGAATAAAAGTTAGTAACAGTAGCAGTTTAAAAAATTAGAAATAAAATGTACATTTTTGTTTTTACCCGATACTAACGAATGCAATAAATCATTAATAGTATTTGATAGACATATGCAGTGATGGACAGATAGAGAGCATAGAAAAAACAACTAGAGACATTGAGGCAGACTTGGCCAAGATCATAAAACAAGATAAAAAGTCAAAACATTGGATAAAGCCAGCACAGGTATCCATTTGAAAGCCAAGATTCCAAAGAAAAGATTCAATTTGATTTTGTGGAGACCTCCTTATAACAACGCTTCATCCAGTAATAATTAATAATCTAGTGGGATGCTGGGAAAGATTTATGTTTGGGCACTAGTTGCTGCTGTGCCTCCATCGACATGCTAAATTAGAAGAGATTGGACGGGAATATTTTTATTATTAGGCCTTACTACCCGAATTACAGCCGGATATATTATTCACAAAACTTAAAAACTCACCGAATTAAATTGACCTCTGCTCATAGCAGAGGCTCTGCTATGAACGTCTTATTTATTCAGACTGACTTACTCATTGCGTAGCCATGGGCGTAGGCAGCATTAGGCAGCATATTGTCTAAGGGGGGGCAGTCGATAATGCGATGGAGTTTTATCAACTGCTTTTTCCAAACCATCTGCTTTTTCAGCCATATCTAATGTAAATTTGTAAGGTCTAGGGGGGCAGCTGCCCTCCTCCCTACGCCCATGTGCGTATCCCTTTTGTTTTTTTTTACTCAGGCAGGAAATGACAAAGATGTAGCCTCACAGAACAATATCAGCATAAGCTCAAAGGGATATGACTTATGCATTGAATCTGATGAATGAAATTTTTTTGATAGATTTTAGTGAAATGGTATCTCTCTTATGGATAAATTTGTTTTAATTGTGAACATTTTTGTTCACGAAAAGCTTAAACTTACAACTTATGAAACTTGCCAGTAAGTTTGTCCTAAAACTTACCATTGTCAGGTAAATTACCCAGTGGTAACTTACCATGTGGTAACTTATGTCTTGCACATTAAATACTGCTTTACTAAAAACACAAAACCAAAGTTTTAACTTTGGTTTAAGAGAAGAAACAAAACAGTTTTAAGAGAAGAAAAGTCCTCAAGTAGCCTGTTGATCTAGAAAAAAACTAGCTAGCTCAGTCTTCAGTAAAGCATTAGTTTTATAGAAAACAAATATAAAGAAATATGAAGAATCAGTCTATTTTATTTTCAACTTCACTCTTTGCTTCAATCAGAAAAATTTCTTTTTTTTATTTCATTTTTTTGAAGTTTTAAAAATATATAGGATAAATCTTTGAAAAAGATGTTGGTCTAGCTTAGGAGAAGGAACTAAAGAAGCAACATGAGGTTTTTGTTAAAACAGGGCATTAAATAGTTACTGACTCTTTTGCAAAATTCCAGTCGGACTTGAAGGAGGAATTGAACGCTCAATTTCAGGCGCTTCTTAAACCTCTAAGTGAAAAAAATCAGGTCTTGGAAACTGAACTACAGGAAAAGTGTTCTCGGTAAGTTCTGAAGAACGAGGTTACCTTAGCAGTATCACAAGTTATCCCTAAAGCGAAAACTGACCTGTTCAACAAATTTTCTGGCCAGATTGGTTCGGTTTTGGGCCAGCAGATTTCCGTAGTTGCGAATCAAATAACTCAGCGTGGACTTGGTGACTTAGCACAAAAAGAGAAAAACCTCATTTTGTTTGGCTTGGAAGAGACGAATGCGATAAGCCAGAAAGCCCAGAACGAAAGTGATCTTAAGTATGCCAAGAAAGTTCTGCTAAATGAGTGTCCAGTTAAGTGTGCATTCTCTTTACACCTGGGACGAAAACAAGGGAGTAGAAGTACACTAGCAAAGGCGATTTTCAAGTCCCATCTAGATCGTGGTATAGCAGATTTTTTCCTTGTGAGCAGGATTGAGAATATTAAGGCTAACATAACGAACTTCCGTGTCGCACATGACAGAAGCAATGCAGAGTTGGCTGAGAAGAAGAATATGATGAACTTAAAAAGAAGCTTACTGGGAAAGTAGCTGCAGGTGAAACCGGTTGGAAAATCAAAACGCGGAAAAATGGGCCAGAACTAGAGCGCGAAGAGAGGTTTTTTCGTCCCCAAAACGAATCAGAGATGCCATAGTGAACAGTTAATTCTGGCAAATACAAATGCAGATTGTTTATCGTCAAGTGGGATGAATTTGTTGCACTTATTCAAAGCCGGAAACCCCACGTAATTGTTGTGACCGAAGTTTTGCCCAAGAATTGTGGTGACCCCTTAGTCCATTTTAGGCAACTAAGTGGATACGATTCTGTGCATAATATTAACTATGAACGAAGAGTTTGTGTTTATGTTTGTTCTTCCCTGAGTTTAAAATATAAAGAAGTTGATTCTGAGTTTACAATTCTTGGACATGAGGTAGTTAGTTTTGAGCTGAGACATCCGAGTTGGTCCCAAAGTGTGCGTATAGTAGCGGTTTACCGGAGCCCGTCTAAGAGTTTTGATTGTACTATTAAAGACGAGGGCCTACTCAGCTACCTTACTTATCTTTCGTCAGTTTCGTCTAAAATTGTGATCGTTGGTAACTTTAACGCTCCTGGTATGGATTGGTTATCACACAGTACAACGTTATCTGATTTGAGTTTCGGGCATAAACTAGTACAGACACTCTGTGATAGCTTTCTAAATCAGCATGTTACTGAGCCCACTGGGTTTCTAACTGGAAAGAATCCATCTACCTTAGACTTTATTATAACTAAGCACCCAGCTGACCTAGAGAATTTGGAATTTCTGCCTCCTCTAGGTAAAAGTGATCACATGGTATTGTCTTTCTGCGTTAATGAGAGCTTTCCATTAAATCCTAAGTCAAAATTGTAATATGACTATTTTAAAGGTAGTTATGATAAATTTAGAGAGTTTTTCCATTATGCTGATATCGTTGATGAGCTTTACCGTAGTTCTGTAGATGTAGATACAGCTTTTGAGTTTTTCTGTGAAGTGGTAATAGAGGGATACGAGAAGTTTATTCCAAGGTATACTTTTAGAGAGGGTATGAAAAAATGTAATAATCTGCCAAAATTTATCCTGGAAACAATATCTGCAAAAAATAGACACTGGAGAGCTTATTTATCAGCTAGGGCTGATGAATCTTGGCATGCTTGCAAGAGAGTGACAAATAGGGCGACAATGATCCTGTGGTCTTACACTAAGTTAGTAGAATCGTCGATAATTAGTTGCTCGCAAAGTTGTCCAAAAGAGTATTGGAAGTACGTGAATAGGGGCAAAAAACAGCAGTCGCCATCGTCTACGGTCTTCAATGACCCAGTCATTGGTGAAACTATTGATGATGATAAAAGCAAAGCAGCTATTTTTAACGAAACCTTTTCATCTGTTTTCGTTAATCCTGCTATCCATAAGATATCTAATTTATCACTGGCACCAGAAACTTCTGTGTTACAGAATGAGTCACAATGTGATGACTCTGATGTAGTGCCTGAGCTCGTCCCAAAAATTATCCACGAGCTTTCTGTTGATAAAGCCCCTGATATAGATGGTGTCTCAAATGTTATTATGCGAGAACTGGCTTCTTCTTAAGCGGCTCCACTCGCATTTCTTTTTAATCTTTGTTTGTAGTCTCGTAAGTGCCCTGCTGCGTGGAAAAAGGCAGTCACAAAACCCCTTCATAAGGGTGGACCAAGGTCAAATTTTACGAATTATTGCCCTATCTCAAACATGTCGATTTTTTCGAGAATTATGGAATAAGTAATTGTGTTTTAGATCTAAAATTATTTTGATAAAAATAAATTGTGGAATACGGCACTGCTCAGTTTTCAAAAAAACGATTGCGTAACACACAGCTAACGGAAGTAATCAAAGATTTTCAAAAGATGACTAATTCATGCCTAAAGTTTGATTGTATTTATATTGATTTTTGCAAATCATTCGACAAGGTTTCGATATTCTTGCTGGTGGAAAAATGTCGAAAGTATGGGATTGGATGTAGAAGCATGACTTGGATTAAGGATTACCTAACTAGTCGGTCACAGAAAGTGAAGGTTGGTGAGGCACTATCTAAAGCGTGTGGAGTTCTAAGTGGGGTCCCTCAGGGTAGCTGCCTGGGACCAGTTTTATTCTGTTTGTTTATGAATGATTTGCCGCAGGTAATCCGACACAGCACCATTAAACTGTTTGCAGACGATGGAAAGCTATACAGAGGTGTCACCTCCCCGGTTGATGTGACACTTAAAAAGGGAGATTTGGAGGTATTGTTCGAATGGTGTAATTTAAATTCTATGTTTGTTAACCAGAAGAAATGTCATGTGATGCATTACTTCGCGAAGGATGTGGCATACCGGTACTTGATTGGTGACGTGTCGGCGTGCCTTTTTAACTCTATTAGGGATCTCGGTATTATTTTTGGTGATCAGCTGAGGTTTGACAAGCAAGCATCAGCTGCTTCGCGTGAAGCAAACTATGGTTTGCTTTGCATCAAAAGAGCTTTCAGAAGTATTAACCTGAAAATTTTTACCACATTGTGTAAGACAATGGTGCACCCTGTTGTTGAATACTGCTCATCTGTGTGGTATCCGACTAGAAAATCTGATTCACTGTTGATTGAAAAGGTGCAAAGACGAGCGTCCAAATTTGTCCCCTATCTGAAATACCTACCTTATGAGCGGAGATTTAGTAGCCTGAGCTTCACATCTCTGCAATTCAGAAGGGACAGAATGGACCTTGTCAACACTTTCCGCATCATAAAGGGTATTGACCATGTGTCTTGTGAATATTTCTTTGATTTTAGTCATTATCCATCTACGCGGCAGAACTATTTGAAGTTGTACCAACCGATGGTATCAAGGAAAGTTGGACAGAGTTCCTTTGTAAATCGTTCAGTAAAATCATGGAACAGGTTGCCCGATCACAAAAGTAACCGTAAAATATTACGATGTCCATGAAGGAATACATATATAAACATAACATATATATATGTATATATGTATATATATATATATATATATATATATATATATATATATATATATATATATATATATATATATATATATATATATATATATATATATATATATATATATATATATATATATATATATATATATATATATATATATATATTTTCAAAATATCTATTTGGGATAAAACAATAGAAAGAACATAAAACAGAAAAAAATGAAAGAGTCTGATGAGGTATATTTCAATTGCTAAGCCAGAATATATTAACATATTGTTATGGATCATATAAAGTTTTACAGGGAAAATCAGAAAATAAAAATAATTGCTAAAAGTAACATATGCTTGGAATTAAATCTGGATAGCCTCATCTGGCCCTAGTCTTACAGTTAAGCCCTTGAGGAGGTAGTTGATAAACTGTTTGGAGTTGGTAATTACAGCGAATAATGACTGATACTATTCATATATACTTGAAAATAGCATAAGCATATAAGCTTACAAATCTCTGCTTTCCATAGCTTAACATACTCGCCTGAACTAGTCCTTAAAGCTACCATGGTATAATTCGTTCATGATTTATTTTTCTAAACATCAAATATCGACAATTTCACATCCCAGTTCTTCTTCTTCTTTCTTAAGCATCTCTGCTATTAGCGTGCACCGAACTGATTGACAGCAACAAGGCATAGGATGGTCCTCTATTTCCGGGTCTAAGCCCCCATAAGTAATTAAATAGTGTCTCTTATTTTTGTAATTTTGTTTAAAAGTAATTTCCCACCCAAGGATATCTCCTTCTTCTACATCGATTGGTGACGGAAGGACTAAGACTGTCTGCTTCCAATGAGTAGATGGCATCATTGGGGAAGTGCTTAAAGTGATATTTTGGCAATGGTCAAATTTGAAGTCAACATCAAACCAGATACAAAGTCCATGATGTTTACCAGTTTTTGAGATAGAAATGAACTTTCTAGAACTAAAACATTGTAAATCACAAATATCCATCCATACTAAATCAAATTCAGCGATAACTACTGGCTCGCTTAAAATATCATCACTAGAGACATCTAGAACCTGAGGTTTAGATACTTTTGATAACATCATACTGTCTTTAACTGATTTCATACTAAAGCCATAAACGTTATCCCAGAAGTTAATATCATTTTTGTATAAAGTTGATAAAGTGCAAGGGGCTACATAGATTCGCGCGTGGGATGGAAATAATATTCCCTCAGGCTGTCTTAGAAAATTATCTCGGGCAAATAGAACTGAGTCAAGCATTGATTCGTGAAGTAGGTAGAATCCCATCCATTCAGAAACAATTATATCAACCTTTAGGTGGAGCTGAAGGTTTTCTACTTGCTCTTGAATTACCTGCAAGAAAAATATTCAAACTGTTTAGAAATATAACCCAAATGTTGCTATTTCGTTGCATTTCTTTGCTATTAAAATGAATAGGTGTGGTGAAATGACGATGAGGCTTGCAAAATGATTTTCACGGCCTTTGACCATTAAAATTATTTGTATTCTTTTTTCTTAAACTGGTTTTCAAGATGGTTCTTAGTGACGCTGTGAGCTGATACTCACTATTTTTAGCTGACATGAAAAAAGCAGAAGAACCGGGGATTAACCTCATGCCTAACAAGAAAAAGCAGATTTAGTTCATTTGGGTTTCTGCAGTCTCAAAATGTTAAATCAAGCTACATCAGTTACCTTTGATTTTACCAGCATTACTGGTAAAATTATGTATTTCATAATAAATTGTAAGTGCTTCATTTAATTCTCCAAAAAAGTCTACACATACGCCTTTGACTCCTTCAAATTTTAACATCTATGAATTTCTCATGTGAAGTGCATAGCGAAGCAAAAGGGATGGGAAAGGGATTTGTCTCTTTTCTACTAGATCAAAAATACAATAAATAATAGTAAAAAAACGCAAATGAAATCCTCATATAGAACATAAGTTTGGTTATGTCCTAAGTGTCTCATAGCAGAGCTAGGAAACAAACTCTTTTTCTTTAAGTGATTATTCCTTATATAAGGAGAAGAAAAGGAACCATGTTATGAAAGCTTTCTTATAATATATTGCTTTTTCTTGTTTGCTCTTCTTTAAATGCGGGTTAGAACCCCACAGAGTAAACACTGAAACTAAAACGGCAAAATATTATTTTGTTTCGTTTAACGTTTGATATGTAAAACTTGACTTTGGAATAAGCTCAGTTCTAGCGATTCAAAAACTTTTTTTGTGACATTTTTTTAAAGCTTGGATTTATGGCCCAGCTCCTCAGCTTTCTTGGTTCCAAAACCAAGAAATAAAAGTCAACTCAGTCACAGTCAGTTCCTCAGTCACACTAGCATCTATTCTATATATAGATATTTGTTGTTTTTATTTCTTGGTTTTGCATTTTATTTGAATTTAGGTTATTTTAGTTTTACCTTTGTTTCTTACCATTGAAGACGCGTTGTTTTATACAGGCAAGAGGGTAGCTGCCCTCCGATCACTTTAACTCTTAAAAAGAGCACTAGATCGTCTGATTACCAATCCAATGAGCCTTCTCCGAAGTTTATGTGACCATGCTTTCTATAAAAATCTTATATGTTCCCAGGGCATAACTTACAACCTTCTCCCTTGGGGCTGGGGGGGATTTTAATCCTCAAAAACATAATTTTCAGATCTTTCTGATTCACTTTAGTTTTGTCTTTTCTTTCTACTGGCCGCTGTCCCGTTTGTTTTTTTCATTGTGAGATTTCTCTCTGATTACTTTGTCAGTCGAGTAATCACTGTGATGATTACTCTCTTACGGTCAATCTAGTAAAGATCGAATCCTAGCCCATAATGACCGAAAATTTAAAAACGCGTTAAAAAAAGAAAGGAAAAAACTATGAACTGAGGAAGAATCGCCATTTGAAGGTGATTGAAGAATGTAATTATTATTTCAATTATTCTTAATAGTAAGAAGTTTATTTGCGTAAAGAATTTATGGGAATTTCAAATTTGTATTAAGGAGCTACGTGTGAAACCATATGACAAAATATTGTGGAAATTAAGGGCATATCACGTAAGACTTCCTTATAATTGAAAAATAGCCGACTATCACCCACCCCACCAAATTACACTATTTCGAGATGCAAATAACACAATTATTGATAATACGCGTATGTCAAGGACATCATGCGAGGTCTTAGTGGTGTCAGAGCCACAAGGGAGTTGCTGTGGGTAGACTGGGATGAGAATTGGAAAGATGCTTTCCAGGAACAGTTGAATATGAGACTGGGAAAGTTTACAATTTGACAATGCATAAGATGGGTGGAATAATTTCAGCAAAATAGTTTGCGAGGTAGCAGAAAATTTCAAATGGAAGAAAATTAAAAAGGCAGCTAGAAAATACTAGTGAACACGCTTGAAGCTTGGTAGAAAAAACAAGTGGTTTATAGAAGAAGTTTTGGGTGATAGATCATACGAGAATAAGAGAAAAGTGAGTAAAGAATAGAAGGCATAAAAGTATGAATTAAGGTACTGGGAAATAGACACCATGGATAAAATTGCCGAGGATCTGGAAGATGCTGCCTTAATATCAAAATATTGTATTAACAGGCTCAGTAAAGATAGGAAGCTTCCGGGGGCTTCAATTATTTATAAGGAACCTGTTAAAAGAGATGGGCAGAGAAATCATATAGATAAAAATGAATTTCTTGACAATTTGTAAGTTAAAAAAGATTTATTTTGTGAGGTAGTGTTATAGACAATGTTAAAAGGATCAAAAAAAGGCCTCAGTTACGGATAGTTTGGTAAATGAGTTTTTGAAATACGACGGTTGTGATATAAGAGACAAATTACCAAAGATAATAATAGGATTTAAAAGAATAAAGTACCTAGTAATTTTAAGAAAACTTGAATCAAATGACTTCAAAAGAAAGGTGATAAGGGTGAATAGTAATTATAGATGTAAAAAGTAGAATAGACATGACGAAGGGTGTTTTTCATGAATGAAAAAAGTTTGGAAAGATAGAAAGGTAAGTCCAAGAACCGAGACTAGGGGAGAAGCTTGTAATTAAGTGATAAATTATATTTTTTAACGTGGGCAACTCCTTGGGCAGAGGAAGATTTGTTAAACGTTTCCCAGAGGAATTGTCTAAGAATAGTTTTAGGTACCCGTTTAAAGCACCATATATCAAACAAAAAGCTATACGAAAAATGTGCCCCCCCCCCTTTTTCTAGGGCTATAATGGAAAAAGGTTAAGATGGCTAGGACAGGTTTTACAGATGATGAATGACAGGTTGCCAAATATTGTTCTTTTTGGCCATCCATCCATCTGGGGCTAAACGAAGAGGAAGTCTTCCCCAAATAGGATGAGAGGAGGTCAAGTATTTAAAGGAAACTAGAACTTCTTAAGAAGGAATAAAAGGTGAAGCTTTGAATAGATGAGGGTGTAGGAGCGGCGTGCGCAGCTGTGTTGGCCACAGGAGTCTTGTTGCTGTAGTAAGTTGTAGTGACAATTAAAAAAAACAGAAATGAAATAAAATAACAACAAAAACAAAGATTTTCAACAAAATTAAGAGGGATAGTTAAACTATGCAAACAACTACATATATTGCAGCAAATACTGCTAATTGATGCTTTTAGTTCTGTTTAGTAATAAATTTCTGACACATTTGGATAGAATAGATTTCAAAAGAAAAAAACTAGTAGCGAAAATAAGGTTCATTTAAAATATCAACAGCAAGTTAGTTAAAGTATTTTTGCCAATATCTGTTTTTAATTCTCGAAAACTTCCTTAGTAATTGGATATTTGAAATATTATAATATAAAATAAGGCTTGTTCAAAATTTTTATAGCCTTTATTCGACGACAAATGACACCCTAGACTTCAAGTCGAATTGATGGACACAACCATCCGACTTTCATTGGTGGTAATTTTCGCTTGTTTTAGATTTGATTTCGAGTAAGTACTAGTAATTTGCTTTCATTTTAAGTTTGACTTCTTATAAGACTTTTGTTTCTGCTTGTCTTAAGTCATAACATTGCTAATTTTTTTCCGTCAAAATGCATTGCAAAAAAAAAAAAAAAAAAAATCAAGAATTTTTTATTAGCTACTGTTTTCAAGCTTTTGGTTTTCAAGAGTATAAAAGAAGAATTTTCACAGGAAAATGGCTCTGATTCGTATTCAATTCTATGAAGGAGCATCGCACATTAAATCAATGTTCCATACATTGATTTAACATCCATCTCAAATGTGGATGTGGAACTTTGTCAAATGCTTTTGCAAGGTCAAGCAACAAGACATTCACAGGTAAGCCCTGATCAATCAGGTCTGTTATAACATCACAAGTCTCCAGCAGATTTGTTTCTAGAGACTTTCCTGGCTGAAAACCATGTTGGCTGGGTGATACTATCCCATTAAGTTTGAGATGCTTCATGACAGAGTCATTTGTCACTCTTTCAAGGATTTTAGCAATAGCAGAAGTTATACTTATGGGACGGTAGTTTTCTGATCTGGCTTTATTTCCTGTTATGAACAAAGGGATGACAAATGCTGTTTTCCAATCTGTTGGCACTTCCTTAGTGTACAGGGAGACTTTGAATAATTGGGAGAGTGGATTGGCAATGTCTTCAGCTTCAATTGCTGCGGTTCAGCAACTTCTTTTAGAAGACGTGGATATAACCTATCTAGCCCAACTGATCTGTTGACATCTAGCGATTTAAGTCGTTTGAGGACATTTGAACTATGAATTTTAATGGTCTCTATTGGATGGTAGATTTGTGTAGGTTCAACATTGGGTAGGTCTGTATCCGATGTGCTATAGAAATACTTTCTAAATTGTTCCCTTAGTGCTTTCTCCTCCTTTATGTCGAACCCTATTCCATATCTATATAAATGATACAACTCTCTATGCTGACGACTGAAAGTTGTTTGGTGCAGTCAATCATGAGTCACTACAAGCAGATCGTTAACTATATTAAAAACTGGGCAACAACATGGCACATGAGCTTCAATATTGATAAAAGTATTGCTATTCCTTTTGGCAAGTCCAACCCAGGTTTCAAGCATACTATGGTCAATCCAGCTGTAAAAAACATTCAAGAGCTGCAAAGTGTCGATGAAGAAAGTGAACTTGGAATCATCGTTGACAACCAGTATAAATTCCATTCAAACTGCGAGACTATGTCTCATGCAAAGTCTGTCCTAGCACTCTTAAAGAAAACTGCATCCAGTAGGTCTCCAAATGTTTTTGTGAGGTTGTACAAGGCTGTTGTCAGACCAGTGCTTGATTTTAGAATATGCATCACATCAGCAGGATACAGGAGTAACGTACAGCTTCTGGAAGGAGTGCAAAGGAGAGACACAAAGGCAGTATCTAAGACGAGAGACAAGCCTTATGATGAACGTTTGAAGGAGCTAAAATTACCTACACTGGTTTACTGACAACAAAGAACTGATATGCTTATGACATATACACCTCCTTCACAAGAACCTCCCCCCCCAATTCATTTGTCAACTTCCCAAAATATCGGCACTGACAGGAGGGGACATTCAAAGAAGCTGTTCAAGCCATCTGTCAAAACTCGACACTGACAACAGTTTTTCTCCTGCCATGTAGCAAACCAATGGACTAGTCCAACAAATACAACAGCCTCAGCACCCAATAATGAAGTTTCAAGAAGTTATCGGATGTCGAATGGAATGGTGTTCCCTTGAAGTACCAGTGGGATGCATTTGATGTTTAGTCATTCACATCATTAGGTATGGAGCAATTAACAGATCAAGATGGATCTTAATCTGCTCTGAAGTGCTAATTAAGGTAATGAAGGTAATTCTCTAATACAGAACATGCATAAGGTAGTATTTCTGCGAAAATCTTAAGAGCTCACTTAACCTAAAGTGCAAAATCTTGTAATGAGATTCATCAGGTTACAGACTTAGAAAAAGAGTGGATACCTAATATCCCTTGGAAATGATACTAATTTGGAACAAGAATGAATTGAAAACATGATTTACCTCAATTGTCTCTTCATATCCATTTTCTTTGACAATTTCTTGACAAAGCTTTGCCATCTTGGTACTTGCTTCCACTGCATATACTTTCTTTGCACCAGCTCTTGCGCAGAATAATGACAAAATTCCTTAAAAAACAGTCCTTAAAATTCAATTAAAAATAGCTGGTACCTTTCTCTGTGCATCTCTCTTTGCACCAGCTCTTGCGCAGAATAATGACAAAATTCTTTAAAAAAAAAGTCATTAAAATTCAGTTATAGTAGCTTGTGCATCACATCTTGTGTATGTTTCTCTGCACCAGCTCTTGCACAGAATGAGGATAAAATTTACAAAAAATGCAAGAAAATTCAATTAAAAATAGGTTGCATCATAAAAGAGGTTGCTTCCTATATTATAAATAACATACTTTCTCCTTTTTAGATAGGAATCTTAACCAACTGAACATGTTTATATTTATTAGCTTTATTTAAAGTCTATGGCGCGCCCTAAAAAATGCCAACTTTTGAATCTCAGGGGACAGTGAAATCAGTAAAATTATGAGACAATACATAGAAGCACTAATTTTCATTCATATATTGATAATACTATAGGCTATGGACGTATGTATTTTACACAATTTCCAGTGTATATTTTATGTCAGGTAGTTAGTTGTTTGCAACATCATTTTGGAACTTGGAGAAACCAAGCCTTTTTAACAACCTTCTCCCTACCATCTATCACCAGAGCGTTCTTTTTTTAACGTTTCTAAAATAAATACTTAGCATTCAGCAGCTTGCATGGGTGTTAGTAATTGGTTCACTAATGACAAATAGCTTAGGTCAATCAAAAACTAGATGCCAGTATTGTTTGTGCAGAATAAGTCAGCTTTCCAAATTTTCAGTGCGATTACTTTACAAATGGAAAAAATTAATAGATTTTAGCAGACTGTAATTCAAAATGAAAACTGTGCCTTTAAGTGCTGATAATTGGTGTATTACCTTAGTATTTTTCTAAGAAATTTGGTAGCTAAAATATCAACATTAATTAAAGTTGATATTTTCCCCTTTTTAAGTACTTTTTTTTGTATAGTGTCTATTGATGAATATATTGAAAAATTAATAAAAAGCTTTGAAGAAAACAACTATTTATTATTTTCTTCTTCGGAAAATCTTGTCTAAATTTTGGCTTAAGATGCCTTCCACTGTTCCTAGAAATGCATTTTTGAACCACCTGCATTTATTCTTACAAGCAACATCTACGAAATTTTATTTTGATATTACCCATTAAAGTAATTATTTATACTGTCTTGCAAGTCAAATCATTTCCAATTGTAGTTAATTCTTTGAATATATTTGATAATTGTCTAAAATATTTTATGAATACAGTTTAAACTATAACTCGAAAAGACTGTTGTTTTGAAGCTAAATAAATGTAAAGGCATCTCCTTTAAATGACACAATACAGCTAAATAGACAAATGTAAAGGCAACTTCTGTAAATGAGACAATACAGCTAAAATAATACGTCCATACAGACACGACGTTTAGGGGGGGGGAGGCTGAGTTTTCTAGAACAGTAGATACCCATGATATTTTTAGGAACAAGTTTTCCTAATGAACAGTATCTTGGGTAAAAAAAAAGACGAAGCACAAAATTTTTATGTCCCTAACAGCAGTGCTGATCTCCATTTCATGGAGGTGCCAGGAGGTGCAATGAGAGGTTGGTGCCAGCCATCCTGCACTTTCACACATCCTTTCTTTTTTACTTTCAACAGATTTCTCCAGGTACTCATTTAGATCTGGGTCATCTCTGGCTGAGCTTCCAGAGTCACGCCATTGACCTCGTTCTAAACCAAATAACCAGCAACATCAGGACTCCAATCCCTGTCCAATCTCCAAACCCAGTCTAGCATGCTTACCACTTGGTGGTGAGCACTTTTCAATATAGCCTTTTTTTCTACCCATTGCATGCAAGAACAGTAATAATTACAAAAACAAACGTTGAGACTTTCTGAGTGTGGTGAATATTACAATATTTATGTAACCAGGAGACACTCTTTGGAAAATGAAAAAGACATGTCTTCAAACAAAGAAAAGAATGCTGGAAGCAACAATAATGATATATTTTAAGTATAGCTTGGAAATAGGGGCACTTAAGAAGGCTGAGGAAGATATACTAGATGTTTTCAAAAGGAATTGTTTACATTTCATTAATCTTGTATGAAATAATTTGTTGAACAAAACTTGGCCGTATCCCACTTTCTAGGATTATTGTGGAAGAAAGATTAAGAAAGCTAGGTCATGTTTTAATTCCCCCAGTCAACTTTCAGGTATTTCCAACCCTTCACAAACAAGTAGTTCTAATTCTAAGTAGCAAATGAAAAAGTTGTAATTCAAAATTGAATTTTATAGAAGGAAGTTAAAAGCTGTTGGGCAAAACCATTCTTCTTGGAAATCGAAAAGTGAGTGTGCAACTTGTAGTAGGGTGATGGAGAAGCAACAATCAAAACAAACCTTTTCAAATTCTTGTTTCCAAAGCAATCTTGTATGAAATAATTTGTAACAATAATGTTATAAACAATTTGGTTCTATCCCATTTTCTAGGGTTATAGTGGAAGATAGGTGAAGAAAGCTAGGTCATATTTTAACTGATTTACTGTCAAAAATTGTGCTTTTGACCACTCATCTTGGGCCAACCAAAAACCAGGATGCCCTTGAATAGGATGAGATCATAAAGAAGGATTTAAAGTAAAACAGATTTCATGAGGGAGTAAAAAGGGACACTTTGAACAGATTAGGGTGGAGGAGGAGCATGCACAGCTATATTGGCCTCAGGTGGCTTAGTGCTGCAGTGACTTGTTAGCAATGGTAGTAGTCAGATGAATATTGAAACTATACAGTTGACATTATTGCTATTACTGGAACATATTAGTTTTTACACATTAGAAAACCGAAGGCAAAATATCAATATAGAAACACCCTTACTATTAGACAATCCAAAATTACTAGCCAAATAAAACATACCTTAGTTGGCAACAGAAAATTTATTAATTGGAAAGGCAGCTGAGTAGTTAGTCAAACCTGTTCTTTAACAGAAAAGCTACTCCTCCCTAAAAAATGATTTAAAGTTATTCACAAGAAAAAAAACATGTAAGTATATGCAATATTCAGTTTCATTAAAATGCTGATCAACTGAAAAGTGGCTGTTTCACTAAACACAGATGCAAAATTTTAGGTTTTCATGCATGATCCATTTAAAATGTTCATCAACAGTCTATAAAGTAAAAATTATAGAATTAAGATGTGAGTGGGCCCAGAGGTGTCAAGTGAGGAGAGGGGGTCCACTCCCACTCTTGTAGTGTTTGGTCAATTTGACTGAGGCATGAGATTTTTTAAACGATTTTTTAGCAACTTTACCAAATTTCACATAGGTCATTATCATAGGCAGCGCCTTAGCGCTGCCTAAGTAAAGAACAATGTGGGCACAATGTGTTTATTTTTGGTTCTCCATACCCAGGCACTTCGTATCGAAGGATTTGTCGTAGAAACTTCGAAAGGAGCTCATTCGATTGGAAATTGGAGTGGCTAGTGCCCTTTTTAATAGTCAAAAGTAATTGGAGGGCAGCTAGCCCCCCCCTCCCCACACCCATAATTCCCCCAAACACATCCACTCAAAATTTTGAGATAGTCATTTTGTTCAGCATAGTTGATTTCCAGATAGAAAATATGGTTTTGAGGAGGACACTCCCCCACACCCCTCAGGGCAAGGGTTTTAGGTAATGCCCTGGGGGCACATAAGGTTTTTCTAGAAGGTGTTGTCGTAGATACTTCAAGACAAGCTCATTCGATTGGAAATTCAAAGGGCTAGTGCCCTTTTTAATAGTCGAAAGTGATTGGAGGGCACCTAGCCCCCCCCTCACACCCATTATTCCCCCAAACACACCCATTCAAAATTTTGAGATGCCCATATTGTTAAATTTTTATAATTTCTAGTTGTTATATAAGTTTTTTAGGGATAAACTACACCGCAACCTTTGGTGTAAGGGTATAAATCGATACAATGAGCGAATACGAAGATTCTAAAAAGGACGTTGCCGTATAAACTTAAAAAGAGGCTCATTCGATTGGAAATTCAAAGGGCTAGTGCCCTTTTTAATAGTTGAAAGTGATTTGAGGGCAACTAACCCCCCTCTCAAGCCCACTTTTTCTCAAAACACATCCAACAAAAATTTTTAGATAGCCATTTTATTCAACATAGTTCAAAGTTTTGGAAATTAGGTCTTTAAGGATGACAACCCCCCCCACAGCCCTCAGTGCAAGGGTTGTAATTTATGCCCTTGGGGCGTATAAGGTTTTTATTGAAAGCGTAGAAACTTCAAAAGGGCTTATTCAATTGGAAATTGAAAGGGTTAGTGCCTTTTTTAATAGTTGAAGGTGATTGGAGAGCAACTAAAGCCCCTCTCACGCCCACCATTTCCTCAAACACATCCAATCAAAATTTTGAGATATCCATTTTGTTCAATGTAGTTAAAAGTTCTTGAAATTAGGTCTTTTAGGATGACAACCCCCTCACAGCCCTTGGTGGAAGGGTTGTAAGTTATACCCTGGGAGCCAATAAAGTTTATATATAAAATTTTTATAGAAATTTCAAAAAGGGCTCATTTGATTGGAAATTGAAATTGCCCTTTTTAATAGTTGAAAGTGAGTGGAGAGTAATTAACCCCCCTCTTACGCCCACCATTTCCCCAAAAACGTTCGATCAAAGTTTAGAGATAACGAATTTGTTCAACACAGTTGAAACTTCTGGAAATTAGTTATTTGTGGGTGACAACCCCTCAGAGTCCCAAGGGCATAGGTTGCTAGTACTGCCCTGGAAGATATACAGTTTTTATAGATAAAGTTTTCATAAAACATCAAAAGGGTCTCATTCAATTCAAAAATGAAAAAGCTCCTATCCTTTTTACTAGCATATAGTCACGGAAGGGTAATTAACCCCCTCTCATGCCCACCATTCTTTCAAACACATCCAATCAAAATTTTCAGATAGCCATTTTGTTCAACGTAGTAGAAAGTTCAGGAAATTAGGTCTTTGAGAATGACACCCCCCCCCAACACTCAGGGCAAGGGGTGTAAGTTATGCCCTGGGGGCATATAAGATTTTTATTGAGTTTTGTCATAAAAAACTTCAAAAGGGCTCATTTGATTGGAAATTGGAAGGGCTAGGGCCATTTTCAATAGTTGAAAGTTATGGGAGAGCGACTTCCACCCCTCTCACGCCCACCATTTCCCCAAACACATCCAATCAAAATTTTTAGATAGCTATTTTGTTTAATGTAGTTGAAAGTTCTAGGAATTTGGTCTTAGAGGATGACAACCACCATAACAGACCTTAGGGTAAGGGTTGTAATTTATGCCCTGGGGGCATATAAGGTGTTTATAGAAAGCGTTGTCGTTTCCAAAAGGGCTCATTTGACTGGAAATCGAAAAGCCTAGTGCCCATTTTAATAGCTGAAAGTGATAGGAAGGCTTGACATTTTTATAGTAAAGATCAATGTGGGTATAATGTATTATTTTTTGTTGTTGTTATTGTTTAGACCAGGGCACTTTGTATCAAAGGAGTTGTTGTGGGAACTTTGAAAAAGGCTTGTTCAATTGAAAATAGAAAGGGCTGATGCCCTTTTTAATAGTCAAAAGTGATTGGAGGGCAACTAATCCCCCTTCCACTCCCACCCTCCCATTTGCCCATTATGTTTAAAAACTAAATGTTGCCTTAAGATTAAATTAAAATGCACTTTGATAATGCTAATTCCCAATAAGGCGTCTCAGCAGTATCCCAAGAACGACTGAGGGTATTATGTTCAAACTTTTGGGGCTACTTCTGCTCTTGAAATTTAACCAAATCAAAACAGTGTAAGTGTATCCAAGCTATCAAAAACAGTAAACAGATTTTTTTGCGAATGGTATCAAGTTTTCCATTTCAGGTCAACTAAAGAAGGTATAAAACCAGATTAAACATTAATATTTGTGTCCAGATTTTTAAAAGGGTGTATTTTGTTAAAAATGGCTGAAAATTTTTCTCCAGCATAAAAATAGCAGGCCAAACTATACAGTCTTAAAAAACGAAAAGGTTTAAAGTGTTATTTTCTTTTTCCCTGAAAAGACTATGTCAATATAAAATGAACAGAAATTAATTAAAAAAACTTTTTCCACAATATAAGTTTTTCAAAGAAAAGCAAAGAACTCCATTTAACAAAAAATGAGCAAAAATAAACTCAAATAATCTACCAAGCGTGAAACTACCACAAATCAGCATCAATAAATAAATGAAACCCAAAACAAAAAGAAATTAGAGTAATTAACCAAGTCAAATTTAAAACGGGCAAAAATTAACATAAGTTGGGTGCAAAACCCCTATGCCTTCCCAAGCCCAGAACAAAATTTGCAATTTACTGAAAAATACAAATGAATATGCATTGTCAGTTTAATATACATATACTGAAATTTAGTAATTAAAATGTTAATATTATTTGAATATTAAAGTTATAAAAGTAAAAACATTTATATTTTTACATTTATATCTCTGTCAGTAGTTGTCTGTGATAACAATTCTTTTTTTGGGGGGAGGGGATTGAGATGCACAAAGGCTTACAAGGGGAAATATTTATCTTGTTACAGCTCTGGATATAAAATGCTGATTACAAACTTATTACTCAAATAGGCTTACCTGTTCCAGATCCAACATCCATTACTATTTTGTTTCTGAACAGTGAAGGGTTTTTCATTATTGCATCCTTATATACCTGAGTCCTAGGGTGATCTTTCAGCATTAAATGGTGAACCTGAAACAATTATAGCTGTATCATTTGAAACTACTAGTAAATGATCTGTTCAGAGGCATATTTGGTTGTATTGATTTGTAACATCTCTTTTTATTTCATTTTTTTTTTCTTTTGTAAGAGAACACAACAGAGCTATTAAATTAAAAACTTTGACATCAATTTGTTTGAATAAACAAACAGTTACATTAAGATATGATATATAAAAATCATTAATAAATTGTAACTGTAACACCAAAAAAATCAAAACAACTCATTAATCTTGGCATTAGGTTCATTGTATATTAAACATTAAGCTTAGTTTTAACAGTACTTTTCAGTAACCTTACACAAATGACATTAAAGCTGTTTGGAGGATTTTATATAGAATGTGTGTGTAGGAGGGGGGGGGGGCGGATCACCATTTATATTTTTAAATCTTGATATACCTTATGACATTATAAAAGGTTGTGTTGTTGTAGATACTGCAAAAAATAAAACCCACAGTACTTGAAATAGAGTAGAGTAGCATACCTTGGACCTATGCTGATTGCTGCACTATCCATGAAGAGACAGGAAATTACAGAGTTTATAATTCATAGTTTTTCTCCCAGACATTTATCTGAGATGGAGTATGTTCTAGAAGCTGTACTTCTTGATTATTAAGAAATAACATATGTATTTCTCAGCCTAAAAGTAATTATTTTTACATTTACTATTTATATATAGCTTCATCCTTATTGACTTTCTAATTTAAAAAGTTAACTACACCTTAATTTCACAAAATTTGACTACAATAGCATGTGTTTGATTGAGACCTAGAGTTAACTCACAACTTACAACTAAATTACACCTGGTCAGCCATTTTCTATAGAACCACAATGGTGTACTTTGGTCCAAGTTATAGTATGTCCAAGGTGCACTATTTACTTGTATGCATTCATAGAATTTAATTAGAAAACTTGTATATTCCCAGTTCAGAGCAAAATGTATTTTAAAAATTGCTGTCTAGACCTATGTAACTACCTTACATATAAAAAAAATATATACAGTAGGCCTACTAAGAATAAATAATACATAATTAGCATACATCCTTAATGAGGCCTTACCAAAAGGTAATGCCAAGAAAGCAAACCCAAAAAGGAAGGAAAAAAACGCATTTTTTTGCATTTTGTGACACAGTTTTACCACTGGTTACTACTTCACTTTTTTCAGTTTTCTGCTCAAGAATTAAAATGCTGGATTGTAATTTTGATCTTGGATGAAATTCAAATATTCTGTAAAAATTATCAACTGACAGTGGTATTATGCAATACATCTTTAATTACATTTTTACTACAGAATTTTATGTGGATAGGGAGGGACATATTCATATATTCATATAATTTGTAAACATGGATTATTTTTGGTCTTCTATAAGGTTGAAGCCATCCTGTGGGCCTCCTTGAATACACATATATCTGAGCCCACCATTTTATTAAACATATCTTCATATGTTTTGTAACTATTTCTTTGTTTACAAAAATGTTTGTCAGGGTTAATTATATTTAATTATAATTATATATTAACAGAGTATATACCCCCACCCCTCTAATGTGCAAATATAGGCTATACCAAAAATTGTATTTTGAATCAAAATATAACCAAATGAATATTACCCAACAACTAAATATATCAAAATCAGGGTATATATTTTTCACATCATGGGGGTGGGGATAAAATTCATCTGTAATGCAAATGAAGATTATATTTAGACTCATAATGTAATTTTGCTTATATATTTGCACACTAGGAGGGTGGGGGTATATATTCTGTTAGTATACAGGTTCTAAGATATTCTTCAATTTTTTAGAAGTGTATTTTAAAATTGTGTTAAAAAAAAATGGAACTTAATAATATGAATCAACGCCATCTATAAAAACAAATTTATAGCAACAATTTCAAAAGATTTACACATTGCATTGAGAGTACTGTATGCAAAAATTGTATTTTCTTTTCTTTTAAGTTGGAAAAAGGAGGGAAAAGAGCAAAGATTTGGGGACAAAGGTTCTCCCCTTGGATAATATGTTAACTAGGATTATTATACATATTTTAAAGTAAGAATTGTTTTCTTAACATCTCTTTATGATAGGCCCCAATTGTAAACTTTTACCTCCCTCTAAGCCCCCAAAAAACTAAAGTTTAAATATAGTTCCTGGAGTGAGAAACCCCTTGTTTATTCAGCATCTCTTAGGAATTACTGGGTAATGCCTCTTTGATCTTTGCTTTTCTCATGTGGCTTTCTTGCACATTGCCTAGCTAATAGAACAGTACCAAAATCTATTCATAAATAAAACAAAGCATCAACAGATGCAAAATAGCAGAGAATATATTAATTAGGCCTAATGCAATAAATAGCCTAGGACAACCAGGGAATGTGGAGCAAATCTGCAAGTAAAATGTTTTTAATATTTAGAAGGAGCATAAGAAAGGCACCAAATAGTGTGCACATTGTATCTGTGTCAGTAATAGTATCATGTATATAGCCTATTTGCTTACCCTAGGCTTATCTTCTTATAGCCTAGTTTCATTCCCCTTACAAAGCTAATTCCAAAGAAGGGCCTGTGAAAAGATCATCACTCAAAGTTTTACCAAAGAGGCTGGGTCAATATCTACGAAATCATATTATTGAGTTAGGAATAAAGTGAATAGGCCTACACCATTTGATGCCTTTTTGGTCAATATCTACGAAATCATATTATTGAGTTAGGAATAAAGTGAATACACAATTCAATGCCTTTTTGGTAAAATTCTACTTTAGCTACTTTTGGCTATCTTGGAAAGGGGTTAGGTTAGGAAAATGAAACTTTCAGGGATGGGTCTACAGGCTAAATTATGTCCTGGGAAGATATTTTGAAGTACCTACCTCCACTGCTTCTCCCTCTAGAGGGTCCTGACCTTTGATGACCTTTAAAAATATGTGTGTTATAAAAGTGAAACCTTGCAAAATAGATCGTCTGCTTAAATGAAGTACAATAAAATTGCTTTTAGCTTAACAACTTTGCTCAATCCCAATTTATAAGTTACCGCCTTTTTTTATGCTGATTACGAATATAATAAGCATTTCTATCGGAAATGAATTCGGAAATGAATTTAAGCCCCCCCCCCTATATAGGCTATACCTAACCCAACCCAACCTAACCCTGAATTGGCCTATATAGGGGGGGGGGGGCTGAAACTCATTTCCGAAAGAAATGCTTATTATATTCGTAATCAGCATAAAAAAAGGCATCAAATGGTGTATTCACTTTTGTCCTAACTCAATAATATGATGTCATAGATATTGACCGCCTTTTTTAGGCTGATTATGAATATAAGCATTTCTATCGGAAATGAATTTCAGCTCCCCCCCCCCCTATATAGGCTATACCTAGCCTAGCCTACCCCTGAATGGGCCTATATAGGGGGGGGGGCTGAAACTCATTTCCAATAGAAATGCTTATTATATTCATAATCAGCATAAAAAAAGGCATCGAATGGTGTATTCACTTTTGTCCTAAATCAATAATATGATATCGTAGATATTGACCAGAGGCTGTTTATACTAGCCAAACGTACCTCTAAGTCGTCGTATGCTTCAAAATATTCATTATCGTTCATTATTTAATCCAATTAAGTTATAATGCGTGAGAGAATTTTAAATTTTATCGGGTTAAACCTGAGGCTGCCAAAAGCCTTCCTATTACTGGCGACCAAAATATAATCACCTACGGAACAAGTACTGACAAAACCTATACTCTCCACACAAAAAAAAGTGACCCTTTGTATACCTATGCGAGCCTGGCAACTAAAAACCGTAGTTACACAATTCATCCCGGTTATTCGCCGCCTGAATCACGCTCTAGCATAATTATTGGCCGGAGCAAAGTACTTTGGCTCGGAGCGATTAAGTAGTACAACACTTTGCGTCTAGAGGCGCTGAGGTGCGCGGGGTCACTTTTGGAGAGTTTTGTCAGTACTTGTTACGTAGGTGATTATACTTTGCTGGCGACATAAGGTCTATCCTGGGGAAAAATTGTGATAAACAGATGTTGATCAACAATAGCAAGAACAGATTTGTTTACCAACAATAATTATCGCAAAACCATATATTTTTATTATTTTTGGAAACAAAAAGTAGTATTTTAAAATCACTCGAACATTATTTTATTATTTTCAATTAAATTCTTGTTTAAACCTGTAATTTTCTCTGTTTATGCACTTTTCCACTTTCTGATCAAATTCTGAAAATTTCAGATTAATATAACAAAATTTCATCAGTGTCCTTTGGAAGAAAAAGGGGCATGCAATTAAAAAAAAGTACCTTTTCATGTTTTACTTCAGATAAAAGATCAAGTTAATAATAAATATAACAATCTTTATTGCAAATTAACTATTTTTTCTCTTCTAAAAATGTAAGAACAAAACAATTTCCCCCCTAGACACTGACACAACACCAGTTTTTTTCAGTGGCAAATAGCTGATTATTAGCGAAAATGGCGGTACCCCGTGGCTCATCGCATTTTTTTGTGCGCTACGAATTTTTCACCTGTGGTGCGGTGTCGGCTAACACTGATTTTTCTTATTAGGAAGGAGTTTCAAATCTACTCAAAACACCCTGAACTATGTATTTTTTTAAATTCAAATAAACACATGAGTCTGTTAAGGCATTTATAGCTCGAAAACACATACTACATAATGTTACCCGTGAATTCGAGAATAACGGGACACAAGCAACAACATTAAAAAATTGCAGGATCAAGAGTCATTTTTCAGACTTTTAATCTCTTGCTATTTAATAAACGATAGTGTTCTTTTCCCTCCATGTTTGTGTTTTCATAATACCTTTTGTTGTACTCAATGAAACCCAGTAATCGTAGTATTGTACCTTTCAACCCAGTGTGCGTCACAACAGTGAAGCAACTTTTGTTCTTCGTATGCAGCAGAACACAAAAAGAAACTGAGGACTCACTTTGTTCGAATGAAGATGAAGAAAAACAAAAAAATAATAGCGTTTTGCATATATCTTGCAGCATTTAAACTAGATCCAGTTTGGAGGCCTTAAGTAGGACAAAATTTGAACAATGGAAGAATGGAGACTTTATATCTCCATTATATCAGTTACGAGCTTCGCAACGGAGGAGGGGGTTGCACCCGATTTTTTTTTTGAATTTGGTAGATTTTGGACCAAAAGTTGCAAAAGTATACTGAATCTGTGAAAAAAATGGAGTAGTTACAACAGTATTTCAGAGAGTCCGAAGTTTAAATCTGATTATGATACCAATTCCAAAATCCTGTAGAGCAGGTTCAAACTTCAGTAGTTTATAAATTCAAAGTAGTTTATAAATTCAAACTTTATAAATTTTTGCGAAGGAAGTCTCGTAGTGATATGTCTAGTTGTTAAATGTATTTAAAGCCCAATCAAAATCAAAAATCGTTCCGCAGATTTGAAAAAAAGGTTGAGGATTTTGTTGAATTTCGTGCAAGATTTTGGTCTTATTCCGTTTTTCTTTCCAAGGCCCAAAATTCGCTTACAGAATTCACTGTTTTTGCATAGATTCAACCTATTTTATTTTTCATCTCTTTTCGCCAAAGTTGAACAGTGAGCAATAAATAAAATAAGTAAAATATGACCAATGTTGCAATAGTTATATATTATATAACAGGAATATATTTTCAAATCACGGGTTCTCAGAAATATTCTTTTACTTTAAACTGCTAATCCAAGCTAAATTTTTCGTCAGCATTTTAAAACTATCCCTCCCCTTCATTTTCAGTATGCAAAATAAAAATAAAAAAAAATAAATGAAAACTGTTGTGTTTTTTTCAATACTATCTTTATCCAAGCAGTTTGAATCTGTTGTTAATATATGATATTGTGAGGTCAGGCCGAAACTTTTTACGGAAAAGGACACATTGTTATCCTCTAAATTCCAAATATTTTGCTATTTAATGGCATACTGAGTCATTTGAATGACGGAAACGGATAATCATTAATCCCAAAACTAAAAAAAAACGAAAATTTTCCAATAAAATTAACTGGAAACTAGAGCATAGGGATGGAAAGACCCAGGGAGTGGTAAGTTACAGCTAATGACATAAAATAGATCTTAAAATTGAATAATCTTAATATATGTTTAAAAACACAGTATGATCTGTAAAGGGTTTTTTTTTGCTGCGAGACACTTCAAATAAGTTGGCAAACTATACTGGAAGAAATCAAGAGGACGACTGCCAATGAGAGTAAAAGATCTTTAAAGAAATCCTAGGAATTTTTTTTCGGAAGGGGGGAGGCAGGCCCCCATTTACCTTAAATAAGCCATTGCCAACACTTTCTGTGAGCTCTTATTTCCATCTTCTGGTTAGAAATAATTATTAATAGACTTTTATCCTCTGGCTTCTAACATCTTCTGGTTAGAAATAATTATTAATAGAGTTTTACGAAGCTGCTTAGAACGCTAGCTTACTTAGCACACCGAAATGAACAAATTACTGCGGTAACATAAGGTTCAATACAGACAGACTGGCGGTGCGCAACCGCGCCCAAAACTACCGTCAGTAGGCCAGTGCTCCGTCAAAATGTTCCTATAAGGAAGAACGTCTGCCAATTGCGGCGTACCGCCGATAGATCGGCGTGGAGTCGGGGTCTATTTCTCCCAAGATATACATCCTTGAAGTTTACCGCTCAAATTTGACCAACAAGTCTGGCAAACAAAAATGTTAATTGTGGGTCGTTTTCATCAACAATGTTGATCGACAAAACCTTTCTTGGCTGCTAGAACATGATGGTTGGTCAGCAATATCTTGTCAGAATAGATTGTCGATGAAAAATGTCGCCAGAAATGGCCTATCGTTGGTCAACATTGTTGATCCACGATCTATTCTGGCGATACATTGTTGGTCAACAGTCATGTTTTAGCAGCCAGCAAAGGTTATGTAGACCAGCATTGTGGGTGAAAACGACCAGCAATTAAAATCTTCGTTTGCCAAACTTACGAGAAAATTTAAAGAATGGATATGATGGGGGTAATTATTTTTTTTCTTACAATTTAGAAGAGGAAAAGCAGTTAATTTTCCATAAAGATTGTTATATTTGTTATTAACTTGATCTATTACCTAAAATATGACATGAGAAAGGTGATTTTTTCATTATCTCACCTTTTACTCCAATAGGTCACTGAAGAAATTTTGTTTTTTAATTGAAATTTTCTGCTTTTGATCAGTCAGTACAAAAGTGCATAAATTACAGTGCACATTACAGAAGTAAATATGTCTCCCATTGAAAATAATAAAGAATGTTCAATTGATTTTGAAAATATTACCGTTCATTTCCAATAATAATCAAAATTTGTGTCCCGCGAAAAGTATTGCTGATCTACAATTGCTGATAAATAAATCTGTCCTCACAAATTTTTGATCAATAATTGGTTCGCCAGAAGAAGCCTAAAGGAGTTATTCACAACAAGCCGTACCTTAGCGGTAAAAAAGCACCAGTCACAAAAAAAGCCCTGGAAAAGGCGCGTTCACAGTAAGATTTTACTACTACCGAGATTTAGCCATTGGCTTTCTGAAGACAGGTGGCCATTATGCGCCCTGCCGGTGGTCTTTTCTTAAATATCGAAAATCTTAGGCAACTTAGCAAAGAGTGGCGTGTGGTACTTGATGAAAAAGATTCAACTAAGTCTCTTGCTGATTCATTTAACAGTAGCACAGACACCTATGCTAAGTTGAAAACCTCATGTGTTGTGGGTTTCTTACACAAGTTTATGATGAGGTCTCTCCCCAAAAATTGGTGTTCCACCATTTGGAACTGCATAGAAGCTGAAAAAGTCTGACAAACTCATTCATACATGCTTCTCTTTTTATATTAAGGATGATTCTCAAGTGGGAATGAACACTTTAATCCTGGGCTACGAGCGCTTTCGAATAGATGTTTATATACCGCCAATACTACAAACAACTCATCGCAGTGACAAGCAACCTGAGGCCAACGCAGCTACGCACGCTCCTCCTCCATCCACGTCTATTCAAAGCCTCTCTCATTACACCCTCCCACCCTCCCATCAGCAACAGACTTACACCCTCCCATCTCAACCTTTCTCTCATTATAGTCCTAGAATTCGGATTGAACCACACTTTCCGTAGAGCCTACTGTTTGAGATACGGTCAGTCAGTCGGGTACCTAAAACAATCCGTAGGCAATTTCTCTGAAAAATATTTATCAAATCTTCGTCCGTTTTTCGGAGCCCCCGTGCTTCAGAACCATGCTTGACCTAGGTACACTTCCATTTTCCAAGTGCACTTCCACCGTCTCCATAGCAGTTTTTTACAAGGACAGGCTCATGTAGGTACTCTTGTCTACGTTTTTACGAGTCAGACAAAAATTTCGGAGGCGGGGGTCAATCTCCCTAGCCCCTCCGCCCTGGATACGGCCTTGCCATCATCAGCTCAAAGGTCTCTTGTTTATCAATCAATTCTCAAACAGAAACATATCCCTTTTGATGTCCCTCTATCTCTCTCCACGAAGGCAGTTTCTCGGCGGGTCTTGCCACAGCTTTAGTCCAGTTATTTTTCTCCCTTCTTTGTCCCCCCCTCTTTATGTTGGGATTCTATCCGAAATGATATATTTCTCTCCTCTTGTTTCGACATTGTTTTCAGGAAACTTTCTAACTGTTAAAATCCTCATCTTTCTTCTTCTTTTTGTTTCATGTATTAATGCCAACTTGGTATTTCCTCTTCCTTCTGCTTTCTTGGTTTCTGTTTATCCCTATTGTTATTCTTATTACCAGTTTTATTATTATATTTTTACTGTATTTTAGTGCATATTCTCCTTTGTATTTATTTTGCATATTTCGTTTGATTTAGCGTATTGTTTATGGTTCTTTTAGTGTTTAATTATTGTACTGTGTGGCCCATAACCAGCCAAGCACCTTGGGCCAAATATCCGTTTCACGTTTGAAATAGTGTTTTGTTATGAATAAATGATTGATTGATTGACCGACCACCGTAATCACTGTAGCTTCAAATATTCTAATCTTGGTTCGCAGACTTATTTTTCTATTCTTCCGGACTTTACTGAAAAAAAAACATCTTCACTGCACCCACCGTCTTTGCAAATAACTAATTTAAAAAAACTTTTTCCACAAAATATGTAATTCAAAGAAAACCAAAAATGAGCAGAAATAAAGTCAAATAATCTTCCAAGCGTAAAACTACCACAAATCACCATCAATAAATAAACGGAATCCCAAACGAACAGAAATTACAATAAATAACAGAGTCAAACTCAAAACAAGTAGAAGTTAACATGTGTAAGGCTGGCAACCCCCATGCCTTCTCAAGACCAAAACATAATTTGCTGAGGGGGGGGGAGATGGGCTGAGGGGTGGGGCTGTTTGCCCTCCAATTACTTTTGACTCTTAAAAGGGAACTAGAAATTCCGTTTCCAATAAAATGAGCCTCCTCTAATGTTTATATGTCCACCTCTTCAATAAAAACCCCGTCTGCCCCCGGAGAATAACTTACAACCCTTGCCTCCAGGCTTTGGAGGGTTGTATCAACCCTGAATTCCTTGTTATATGATCTTTGGACTATTTTGAACAAAATAGTTTTCTCAAAATTTCTATCTGATGCTTTTGGGGAAAAGAGAACATAGGGGAGGCTAGTTGCCCTCCGATCATTTTTTGACTCTTAAAAAGTGCACAATAGCTTTTAATTTACAATCAAATGGACCACTCCGAAGTTTGTGCTACCACCCCTTCCATATAAATCTAATGTGCTAATAGTGGGCAACTAGTCTAGTTTATAGCCCCTGCCCTGAGGGCTCTGGAGGGAGGTTGTCACCAAAAATACATGATTATTGGATCTTTCAACTATGCTGAACAAAATGGCTATCTCAAAGTTTTTATTAGATGTGTTTGAGGAAATGATAGGCGTAAGGGGGGGGGCATCAAAGACATAAAATAAGATAATAAATTGTGCTCACATCGCTCTTTCCTTAAGTAGCGCTATTGCGCTGCCTATGATGATACCAATGTAAGTGAAGCTGTCCACTTGATCAATCTTCTCGTTACCCAACATCAGTTTTTTCATCTTCATTTTTTCCTAGCCTTAGTGACTTAGTCTTTCTAACATCAATTTTCAAACTTTTTCTTGCACCCTGAACTTGCAAAACCTCTAAAAGTCCATTCATTTTGCAAACACTTTCATATAGGATGCTTAAATCATCAGCATAATGTATGCCCAGCAGAGTTTTATTTCCCCATTTGATTCCATGTTCTCACCATTGCCTTTGTTGTGCTCCTAAAGATATAAAAATTATCCATATAAATGGTGCTAGAACGCAACCCTGCTTAACTTCTGATTTAATATGAAACCAGCTACTAACGTCATTACCTACTTTAACCGCAGAAATGTTAATACTTGCCAATGAGGTTTTTTACAAACATGAATATGGAGGGGTTTCTATGAGCTATAAAAAAAAATAGTATCCACTGTTCCCGTTGTGCAGGTAGTCACACGAACACTAAAGGCAAACCCCATAATATTGCACTGATGTGTGCTCTCTGCAAACAGACCAACCATGTCTTGTCAAGACCGCAAGACCTTTGACTTGTTTTGATTTTACCCTGAGAGCATTTATCTGTATTTTTTACTCATTATTTCCTGTTTTGCCCTGAGGACGGTTGAGCAGATATCTCAACCAAAATATTTGCATGCTATTCTTCTTATTTTCATTGGCTGAAATCATCGTCGTTCTTCTCTTCGTCACAGTTTTTTCTTTTTCTCATGCTTAGCCAGTGTGGTCTGATAAATTATTTGTCAGCAGATCGACCACTCATGCCTTAGTATTAAACGTCCCGTAGCCCCAAAGCTGATACTAACACCAAGGTCACCTCCAATTTAAAGTGAGTTCATGGAATCTGCACTGTGAAGCAATCAATTGCCTCCCGTAGATTGAAAGCTTAATGTCTGGCAGTAATGTTCTGCGATTAGAAGAACATTTCCTTCTCTATCATAGGCAGCGCAATAGCGTTGCCTAAGTAATGAACGTTGTTAGTACAATGTATTGATTATTTTTTGGCTTTAGACCAGGGCACTTCTTATCGAAGGAGTTGTCGTAGAAACTTCAAAAAGGGCTAATTCGACTGGATATTTTGAGTGGACTGTGCCCTTTTTAATAGTAGAAAGTGATTGGAAGGCAGCTAATACCCCTTCCACGCCCACTATTTCCCCAAACACATCTAATCAAAATTTTGAGATAGCCATTTTGTTCAACGTAGGTGATTTCCATATAGAAATTATAATTTGAGGATGACACTCCCCCCACAGCCCTCGAGGCAAGTGTTGTAAGTTCTTCCCTGGGGGTATAAAAGGTTTTTATAGAAAGCTTTGTCGTAGAAACTTCAAAAAGGGCTCATTCAAATTGAAATTCAAAGGGCTAGTGCCCTTTTTAAGTCAAAAGTGATTGGAGGCCAACTAACCACCCTCACACGCCCACCATTTCCCCAAACACATTCAATCAGAATTTTGAGATATCCATTTTGTTCAACGTAGTTGAAAGTTCTGGAAATTATGTATTTGAGGATGACACGACCCCCCAGAGCTCCCACGGCAAAGGTTGTAAGTTATGCCCTGGGGGCATATAAGATTTTTTTAGACACCGTTGTCGCAAAAACTTCAAAAGGGCTCATTCGATTGGAAATTCAAAGGGCTAGTGCTCTTTTTAATAGTCGAAAGTGATTAGAGGGCAACTAACCCCCCTCTCACGCCCACCATTTCCCCAAACACATCCAATCAAAATTTTCATATAGCCATTTTGTTCAAGATAGTTGAAAGTTCTGGAAATTATGTCTTGAGAATGACACTTCCACCAGAGCCCTCAGGGCTAATGTTGTAAGTTATGCCCTGGGGGAAAATAAGGTTTTTATTGAAAGCTTTGTCGTAGAAACTTGAAAAAGGGCTCATTCGATAGGAAATTCGAGTACAAATTATATTCTGTTTTTTTAGAAAGCATAGGGGCTTAGAACCCTACTCATATTAATTTCTGCTCGTTTTGAGTTTGACTTGTTATTTATTTTAATTTCAGTTTTTTTCGGGTTTCATTTATTTATTGACTGACTTGTGGTAGTTGTATGCTTGGCAGATTATTAGATTCTATTTTTGTTCATTTGGGTTTAATAGAGTTCTTTACTTTTTTTTTGAAAAACTTATTTCGTTGAAAAAGCGTTTTTAATTAGTTAAAGGTAAAGGATAAAACCTTAGTTCTTGCATTGCCAGCTGAGCAATCAGGCAAAGGAAAACCTTCAGGGGCTTTGGTGATTCTATTCATTTCTCACCTCTCGGCATCCATATTCGTCGAGAACAAGTGTTTTGTTGGTATAAAAGTTGCAAATCTAGTAACATGTTGCTGCTAGCATACCAACTGATAACATGGAGTTTCTTCCGTGAAAGTCCATGTTATCAGTTGAAAAGTTCTTGGGTGCCTCATTAAAGCTTGTTAAATATTTGCACAAGAGTGCCCTTGCATCTCATCGTGATATCTCTGCTGCCAGCCTCAACTGTTATCCGTCACTGCCAGATCAGTCAACATCTCAAAGCTCTTATCGGTTTTGTCCAATCTGACTAGTATTCCGCATGGCCATTCTTATGCATATATCCAAAGCTCCGGAACTAGGGATACAGACATTTTATTTCGTGATCTGTTCGAATGTTGTAACTGCAAATGGTCCAAGCTATGTTGACTTTAGCGGTTTCAGTATCGGATAGTTTACCAATTTAAAACTTTGTCATTAGATGTACTTCTCCCTTTACAGAGGACAGAAAAAAAAAAAAAAAAAAAAAAAAAAAAAATGGAAGTGGGATTTAAAATGTAACCAGAAGAACGTGGATGTATATAAAATGGTGCTCGGTACCATACTTGATAAAACTAAGGTCCCCTTCCTACTACTCCATCAATCTTCAGAGCTTCCCGAATTGGAAAAAAGGATTTTAATCAACATTTACTAAAGCGATATCACACATGGAATTTGTGGGTACCGAGGGCTGTGTTGTTCCTCCGGGCTATGTACGTATGGGGTCGTACATTTCTGGATGGTCGCTTAATCTGATCTTACAGGTGTAAAAATTTCTTATGATTGGATCTATGATTTATTTACTAGGGGTTGGATCTTTTCTTAGTATAGCCTTGGAGTTGTTTTTGTTTGTAAGAATTGATTCATGTTAGAAAACAAGTACCGGGTGTAAACAATATTGTAAAAGAGCTATGCAAAGGATCTGGAAGAGGCAAAGGTGTTGGAAGCTGGTTGGTTGGCTTAGTTGTGAGTACATATAAATTATTCCTTTTCAGTCTCAGAATATAAACTTAGTTACTATAGCGTTACATTGAGTCTCGCTGTAATAGTTTAAATACTCTGGAACATTTTGTTTTACTAGCGCATTAGGTATTAGTTAGCTTGTTTTTAATATATTTAATTCTTATTTCAGTACGAAGATTATGCAAATATTGTACTGATATTACAAGCTATAAATCTCTTTTGAATTTCTTTTTAAAAAGATACAATTAAAAACCATAAACCATAATTCTTTTAAAAATAAAACCTTGTTCTTTTTTTTAAGCCTTGTGATGTTTCATTTTATCTCAAGTATTAGGTACAGGTTATTTCTAGCACATCTTCCTACATTTATTTATTTTATATATATATTTAATAACTGGCAGAGTTTGACGTTTGCACATTACTCTAGCTCTTGTTCATTGTCCAGACTCTTTTTCAACTGGTTACAAAATGAAATTCTAAATGAAAATAAGGAATAATTCTTTTAATATTCCAATATCAGAATTGAACAGGTCTCCAAATTAGGTTTCCTAAGTTTCCTTTTTGTCCAGATTCTGATTAAACTGGTTACAAAATGAAATTTTAAATGGAAATATGGGATAAGTTCTTTTAATATTCTAATATCAGAGTTGCACAGGTCTCCAAATTAGGTCTCCTAAGTTGGAGATTAAAACAAATTTGATATAAATTTCTTGCTGAGAAAGCATCAAATTTACCCTTAAACTAACCACGACAATGATTACAGTTTCTATAGTTAGGCCCCTTATTTTTTCCTCATTTTTTCAGACCTTTTTCGAAATCCCATTTCCATAGTAGAATTTTGGACACATGATTGCTCTGAAGCGCAAAAAAGAGGTTTTTTTAATGTCATAAGTTTTAGAGATTTTTAAAATTTCTTGTTTTGGAGATATCAAAAACCATAATTCATTGTTACCTTATTCATTAAGTTATCATAGCATTTCCTTATTCTTGTAAGAATAAGAAATTCTTACAATTCCGCTCCTTCTTATTAAGCTTGCGTCCGAGAAAAATTAATTAATAATAATTAATCCTTCTATAGCCAAGGTATAAAAATGAAATATTACTGCTATTTCACTTAACCTGTCGAATAAATCCCTGTAAAACGGTTACATGATCACAAATGATAAAACGTTTAGGTAAATATCACAAATATACATGTAAGTTAAATGACATAACATTTAAACATAATACAATTTGTGATGTTAAGTTATCATAGCAGTTAAACAGTTAAAAAAAATTATATATGAAGTGTCTGTATATTTATTATTATTAAATTCTTCGGGCTTCACTATCATCATTAGTAAGTTAACTAAAAGAACAAATGGTTACATTTCCCTTATGACAGCCATATGTGCTTTTATAGCATTTTTAAGGGATGTTAAATCCCACTTACAAAACCAAAAAGTTCTTAATTGATAGCCCGAAAAGAGCCTAAAGCTAACAGCCGTTAAATTGAATTGGAAGCGATTTTATATTATTCATTATGCAAATAAAAGGCCTAACTATAGACTTTTTAATCAACTGTCGTGATTAGTTTAAGGGTAAATTTGATGATCTTTCAGCAAGCAATTTATATCAAATTTGTTTTAATCTCCAACTTAGGAAACCTACAAAAGTAAATAAGGCAATAATAATCAAAGTCATAATTGAAATGCCAGTGGGAACAATTTTCTTTTTTACAGCCTTATCAGAAATATCTCTGCTCAATTCATTCAATTTTGATATTGGAATATTAAAAGAACTTATTCCTTATTTCCATTTAAAATTTCATTTTGTAACCGGTTTAAACAGAGTCTGGAGAATGAACAAGGGTTGGAGTAGTGTGCAGACACCAAACTCTACCGGTTATTAAATAACTGGCCTGTACTTGTACCTAATATTTGAGATAAGGTGAACACAACACAAGCGTTAAAAAAAGAGCAAGGTTTTTATTTTTAAAATAATTATGGTTTTTGGTTTTTAAATGTGTCGTTTAAAAAAAAATCCAAAGAGATTTATAACTTGTAATATCAGTAAAATCTTTGCATAGTCTTCGTACTGAAATAAAAAATAAGATATTAACGACAAAACTAACTAATACGTGAGTCAAAATGTTCTAGAGTATTTAAATTATTGCAGCGAGACTCAATGTACGCTGTAAAAACTAAGTTTACATTCTGAGATTGAAAAGGAACAATTTATTTGTAATCACATCTAAGACAAGCTACACACACAAGCCAGCTCCCAACACCAACTGCCTCTTTCCAAATCCATTGCATGCCTCATTTATACTATCGTTTACACCTGTTACTTTTGCTTCACATAAATCAATTCATACAAACAAAAACAACTAAAAGGCTATACCAAGAAAAGATTCAACCCCTAGTAAATAAATTATACATCCAATAATAAAAAATTCTTTCACAGGCTAGTTTTAAATCCTCCAAGTTTTGGCAACAGATATAGAATGACTGTAACTTGCCCGAATCTGGTGCCGTTAACGACGCAAGATTATGTATTAGCCGTCGTTTTGCTAAGTGTCTAGTCAATCACAAAACTGCAATTAATGACAGCAAGTGTGAAAATCTCATTAATAAACCCAAATGAGACATGACTGTTTATCGGAGGAAGAAAGGCATAACACCCCCACAGATCTTCCAAGAGAGGAAAAGGATCACCCATCTCACTAACGAGCTTTCTTCTCCCGATCTCGTGTTTTGACGCTATTACGGGTCTCTCCTAATGGAGCGTTTGGCGAGTGCCGAATAAGAGATCGGTTTTGAAAGTGTTCTGCTCAAAGGTATAATTTCCTGAACTTTAAACTGCGTGGAACAAAATGGCTATCTCAAAATTTTGATTGGATGGGTTTGGGGGATGGTGGGCGTGGAAGGGTTGTTAGTTGTTTTCCAATTACTTTCGATTGTTAAAAAGGGCACTAGCCATTTCAATTTCCAATCCAATGAGCCATTTTTAAAGTTTCTGCGACAATGCGCTCTATAAAAACCTTATATGCCCCCAGGGCATAACTTACAACCCATGCCCTGAGGGCTGTGAGGGGGTTGTCATCCTCAAAATCTAATTTACAGAACTTAAAACTACGTTGAATAAAATGGCTATATCAAAATTTAGATTGGTTGTGTTTGGGGAAAAGATGAGCGCGAGAGGGGGGTTAGTTGCCCTCGAATAACTTTCGAAAATTAAAAAGAGCACACGCCCTTTGAATTTCCGATCGAATGAGCCTTTTTTGAAGTTTATACGACAACGCCTTCTATAATAACCTTATATGCCCTCAGGGCATAACTTATTACGTTTGGACGCTATTACGGGTCTCTACTAATGGAGCGTTTGGCGAGTGCCGAATTAGAGATCGGTTTTGTAGTGTTGGCCTCTGGTATTCATCGTGATATCATTTTCCTTCGAGAAAAAGTTCTCGCGTGGGAGCGACCTGTTATGCTAAAAAAAAAAAAAAATCTTCTGCAGTCTTTACAATTATAGTACCAAATTATTTTGAATCCTAGCATTGTTCCGAATCTTTCTGCATTGTTTTGAATCCTGTTGTAGAAAAAGCCAACAATGCTGCTTTTATGGGCCTATAACAGCTTCTTTTGTTTTCTGTAATATTTCGGAGGTCTTAGTGATTAAGGAAGTAAATTGGACTTGTTTAACCTCAATCGACCAGTTTGGTTTTAAGAAAAGTTAAAAAAAAGAAGAATGAGAATTGAACAAGGAAATACATCGCTGCTTGTCATGCAAGAAAGTGATGTTCTTGGTTACTCAAGATGTGGGACTTGAATTCTGCTATATGGGATTTTCGGCTATGGAGATTACAACGGTACAGTTTTCATTTCGATTTGTCACCATTTTTGTGGAGCCTCAGGTTCTTTTTCAAAATTCCCATAGATTTGTTCATGCAATTAACTTTTACTATTAAAATTCATCAAACAAATAGGTCCCATTCCTGAATCAGCTTCAAATGACAATTCTTCCTCATTGAAATTTTTTTGTCAAAACATGTTTTTGGATTTTCGGTTACTATGGGGTAGAGTTAGTTCTTTAATGGCTTGTGACGAATGCCGCAATCGTGAAAGTCGGAAACAAGCGCATTATCTGCTTGTTTATGTAGAGAGAAGTAGGATGTACCTTTTCCTTGCAGCTCACGATATTGCTCATGCTTTTGACTCTATTTGTCCATATCTATTCATTGTTTGCACAGTGGCGAAGTCCTGGTCGATCAATTGGGCGAGTATTTAAAAATATGTATGCTAGGTTACATGTTGTTGTAAAAGTACCTACCCACCATGATTATTATTTTTAAAGCCACAAAATGAGTTTGCAAAGGAATCTGCCAAGGTGGGGAAACTTGACCCCCTCCGCAATATAATAATAACGTTATTGAAACGTAAAAAAGACCAGGATTAGTTTTATTTTCGAAGGATTGAACCTTTTCCTGTTAAATTACGCCGATTTTTCACTCTTTACTTCCGTGGGAAAAACTTTATTTTTAAAGTTAATATTTATCATATTTAAAGTTAATATTTATCAAGATAGTATATTTAGATTGTAAGATTGCATTTTCTATATTTATAATTATCATAAAAAACCAATTCTTTTGATTTAGTGTAATCAATTTTTTTTCTAAACTGCTCGTGCTATTATAACGAATCGCTCCTTACTTACAAAAAAAATTGTGTGAAAATTGAGCATTAGCACGAGCATCATAATCCCTTCAAATAAGAAATTTCTTCTTATCATTGGTCCGTTAGTGACTGAGAAATGACCTCCAAATCCTTGAATCTTCAATAACTTGCAATCCATAAGCTCAGCTGTGACCATTAGGTAGTCTCGAGGTGAGCGAAATTACAGCTAATTTTAAACTTTAGAACCTTATTACAGCTACTATCGATTTTTTTCCGTCAAGCTCTACCATCTCAACAGAGCACCGGATCTACAACACTAAATGATTCAAGGAAGAAAAAACAAATTTTTGAACGTTCAAAATCTGTCTCTTTGCTGAGGTCTACACTGAGGCCCTTTCACATTCAATGGAGCTTAATTCATCGGTCCTTCAATTTCTGAAACGTGAGCTATCCCATTAACTGTTATAAGATTACGAATCTCGTGCGCAATATAACACCAAAACTTTGACTCACTGCAGTCCAAATAACGATATTCGATCTTTCGCCAGGTATCAAGGCAAAACCTTTTCCAGCAGTATTGAAGAGGTTGAGAGCACCACAATAGTCCCTGCGTTTTCTCGTGATACATATGGTACCTAGTAACATTTCTTATTTTGAACTCTCTACATTAATTAATTTATAACCAAATAATTTCTTATATGATTCAGTATCTACTAGAAATAAACGAACGGAACAAAACGATGAAGTTTGAATGATTTTAAACAAATATATATATTTCTGCCTCATAATTGAAGCTTTTGCTCCACAATTCCTCACTAACCAGACAAAAACTCAAACTGACACCTATACGTGCACGAGCAAACCGATATTGTACTTCATTTGTGCCATTTTTACGTCCATGTTTAACATGTAATGTTTAAGTTTTATCTATGTTTAACTTGTAATGTTGTGCCATCTTTTTTTACGTCTGTTTATCATGTAATGTTTTTGCAACTGTAAATTAGCCAAGAGCTACAAACGTTGTGTAATAAACCGTTCTCTCTGTCTCTGTCTAATTCATCCTAGTACATTTTCCGTGATGTCACTTTAAGGTGGGTCGCCATATTTATTTAAGTTTGTTTATTAAACGATTAATATTATTATTTATCAATTGAGACTATTCATAGTTTGAAACTATAGATATTTTGCTACTTTGATCCAACCTTGGCTTTTTTATGGATACGACGCAAGTTCTTGGCTGTTTTATTTGGTGTTAAGAATTTTGCACATTTATGACACAATTCATATTACTTGTAAAACTATCAATAAATAATCTGTCTTTCTCGATTTTTCTTACTAGGACCTTTACTAGGACTTCCAATTTAACTGTGTATTCTTTACTTTTATTGTCTCTTTCTTCCAAAGAAAACTAGGAAAAATTATTTTAGCACGATGGAAGCTTTTGCAAAAACGGTACACGACGGACCTTCTGCTGGCTCCAACTTGCTGAAGGCTGCACAAAAATAGAACGTCCAATTTTGATGTCTTCTGGAGACATACTGAGGTGACTAGGTCTCCCTCTAAGGTAAACAAAAGTAAGTAAATCAAACTAACTTCAACTTATAGGTACGAAAGCCAACACTCCGAACAAAGTGAAAGATTATAGCATTGAAAAGGTTAACAAGCACTAAATCGAAAAGTGCTATTTAATTTAGCCCATTAGGTGCGGAATCAGGAATTAAGCGACAAAAGGTGTTATTTCCGTTTATCTAGATTCTTTAATTATTTTATTTTAAGAAACAAAACGTAGACTATAGGAGAGCATCGGAAGGTAAAAATCTCATAAATCCGGATTATGGTTTGAATGTAAGGTGCTGGCCAAATGAATGAGTTTTTTTTTATTCTTAAACGGCCAGGTTGCGAGAGTAGATTTGAACTTCAAGTAGATTAAGTCACATATTTTAGAAATGAATGGGAATAAAGAAAGGTGACTTACACTATCAAGGAAATTTACCAAGGACGAGGCCGTATTCAAGGGAGTGGTGAAGGGGTTTTAGCCCCCCCCCCCTGAAATGTTTGCCCGGCTCGTTGAAACGTAATAAAAATGCATAAAAACAAACTTTTGATGCCTTTTTTTTGGTAAAAAATAAAAATTCCTAGATACGGCCCTGACCGAGGATATCTTTCCTTACCAAGGTAACGTTATAAGCAGGGGATTCAGTTGATACAATGAAGATGTAAAATAGTAAAATAATGTTTACAATTGCGGTAGGAAGAGGGAATAAATTTAAAAGAATTGCCACCTTAATTTGAGGGAGCAAAAAGTGAAGGTCTGAATGTAGTGGAGATGGAGAAGCGTGCACAGATGTGCTGGTCTCAGGTGGCTTAACGCTGCAATAAATTACTAATTTACTCGAAAACGTATTTTTGCTAAATCTTAGAAAATTTGCAGGAATTTCGGCCTTTATTTGATTGAAGGCCAAACACTGCTTTGAGTATGAAGCACTCGTTAAATGGTTTGTGTAGTTTCTTAACTCTGATCTTAATTGCAAGATAAACCTTTTAGAATTAAACAAGATCTAGTCAGAGTTATTAACAGTATCTCATAAGGGATGGCCGATGGAGTTGGAAGTTTGACACTCGCCTATGAAATGCCGGGATTTAACATCTGCTTGCATGTTTTCCAGCTTCCATATACCCTTTTACAAATTGGCCCATATCCTCCACAGATTTCTCCGTATATAGCTAGACCCACACTCAGAGTGCAATAGCTTTCGTCATTACCTGAATTCAGTTACCTCAATAAATCACATAAAAATTTAACATTTGATTATTTTCGGACGAGACAGTAAAATATGAATCAATCATTTAGTAGATTTTCTTGTTCTCTTGTTCCACGAGAAGTTTGCACCATAAGACTTAGGTATGAATTTCTTCTCAACATTGTTAAAAACATCATAACTATAGCCCATTTTCTCGCAGTAAGCTATAGCAGCATCTTTAGTTGAGAACTGGAGTACTAAATTTGACATTGGATCCCCACTGCAAAAGAAACAACAGTTAGATTGAAAGAGAAACATTACTAAGTTGTCCAGAAAGAGACTAAAATATATGTGTGATCTCTGTGATTCATTAAGCTTTTGCGTCTTATAAGATACCGAAACTTACACTCACCGAAAAGCTGCGATACCGGTGCTGACATAAACATCAGCACCGAAACGCTCTGATACAAATACTGGAACTTAAAAAAATTTCACGGCAGTACTGGAGAATGGAATTGACTAGCACAGAATTTTCTTTTATGAAATAAAATCGATTTCTATTGGTTTTGTACTCAGTATTTTCTTGCATATAAAATACGACCATAGCACTGGGACTGCATTACAAATAAAGTGAAAAAGTATTTTTTCCAATCTTTTCAAGGTTTAATCATATTGAACACCATTCATAACTATGACAACGTTTAATGTTTTCAGATTCACGTTTAAGAGATCAGACACTGATTTCTCAGGATGCAAAGACAACTTAACAACCACAGACAGACACTGTTATTCAATATTGAAACTAATTTTTATAGTATCATTTGGGAAAATAAATTTTGAAATTTAGGCAATTAGGAAAGTTATCACGAATACTGTTTTAGAAAAAGAACCATACCAACGAAAAGGAAAACAGAACTATCTCTTTCATTATACCATTCTCTTTGTGTCAAAATGATCAAGTTTAGAAAATAACTTTGGATTAAAATGAAAAAGGTGGAAAAAAGGTTTTTATCATGACGTTTCTATTAAAGATAATTTTGGTGTCGTGAGAAAAAGTACTGGACTTCTAATATTAACAATAAAGTAGGAATATATTCCAACTATAGTAAAATTTGAAAACCGTCTTCCGCGAGGGAGATGAATAGGTCCAGGTTTGAGGACACATACCGACACATAGCAGGAAGGAGACTATCCGACTTTTCCAGTTTAGATAGAAAGCGAAGCCAACGCTGCAAGATGGGGTCAATGCAAGGACATGGGGCATGGCAAAAACATTTTACACACGGGATAGATCACGCCTGCTATAGCAGGCTTTGCATCAGAATAGCATGCAAAATGTTTTTCTAAGTTTCTAACCCAGTGATGTGTGAGGAGAAGTCATCTTTTCGATTTTTCAATGTACCCTATTGGGAGACCGTGCTATTTAATGCAAGAAAACAATCGAATATTTAAATTCCTCAGTTAGTCGAATATTCCGAACGCAATCAACATTATTTAGAGGTTTACCGAAGGCCAGAACATCACTCTTCGACACATTAAGCTTCAGACCGATTTTGGCAGAATCCTTACTAAGCTCATAAAAAATTCTCCTCAACGGACCTTAAAATTTCACCTGCGCAATTGAGCATGGAAAGGTCCAATCCTTTGAAAATAAAAATGATTTTGATCTTCTTTTTTTTTTTTAATTCAATGCCACTATTGTGATACAACGGGGGGGGGGGTGAAGTTACTCCACCTTGGCGGATTCCTTTCCAAACTCATATTGTGGTTTTAGAACCAACATAATCATCACGGATAGGTACTGTTACAACAAAACAACCTAGCATACATACTTTTGAACAATCGCACAACTGATAGGCCAAGACTTCGCTGCTGTATAATGCACAATAAACGGGAATGCGCAATTAAGTCACAAGCACGAACAATGTCATGAGTTGCGAAAAAAAGGAACTCAATACTTCTCTCTGTATGAATCAGAACCTAAGCAAGCAGATAACGCATATGCTCCCCACTATCATGGCGGCGGCATTCACCACATCCTAGTAAATAACTATCTCTGACCCATAGTAACCGAAATACAAAAGTACACTTTGGAAAAAAAAAACTTCCACTGAGAAAGAATTACCATTTGAAGATGACTCAAGGATAATAACTATTACTTCGATCAGCCTTAATGGTAAGTGATGTGTGAGGAGAAGTCATCTTTTCGATTTCACAATGTACCCTATTGGGAGACCGTGCTATTTAATGCAAGAAAACAATCGAATATTTAAATTCCTCAGTTAGTCGAATATTCCGAACGCAATCAACATTATTTAGAGGTTTACCGAAGGCCAGAACATCACTCTTCGACACATTAAGCTTCAGACCGATTTTGGCAGAATCCTTACTAAGCTCATAAAAATTCTCCTCAACGGACCTTAAAATTTCATCTGCGCAATTGAGCATGGAGAGGTCCAATCCTTTGAAAATAAAACTGATTTTGATCTTTTTTTTAATTCAATGCCACTATTGTGATACAACGGGGGGGGGGGGATGAAGTTACTCCACCTTGGCGGATTCCTTTCCAAACTCATATTGTGGTTTTGGAACCAACATAATCATCACGGATAGGTACTTTTACAACAAAACATAACCTAGCATACATACTTTTGAACAATCGCACAACTGATAGGCCAAGACTTCGCTGCTGTATAATGCACAATAAACGGGAATGCGCAATTAAGTCACAAGCACGAACAGTGTCATGAGTTGGAAAAAAAGAAACTCAATACTTCTCTCTGTATCAATCAGAACCTAAGCAAGCAGATAACGCATATGCTCCGGACTATCATGGCGGCGGCATCCACCACATCCTAGTAAATAACTATCTCTGACCCATAGTAACCGAAACACAAAAGTACGTTTTGGAAAAAAAACCTTCCACTGAGGAAGCATTAAAATTTGAAGATAATTCAAGGATAATAACTATTACTTCGATCAGTCTTAATGGTAAAAGTTTATGGCGTAAGCATATTTCTGGAAATTTCTGTAAACAACCTGACCCTTCGCAAAAATGGTGTCATAGAGAGTGAAAGCTCTCCTTCTTCTTCTTTAACCTGCATTTAAACCAAACCGGTCGAATGGCTGGACACACCTTATTTATTCCCTAATCACTAAGACCTCTAAAAACTTTCAAAGAACAAACAACAGTGGCAGTAAGGTTTCATTTAAAGTTTCATATAGTTTAACATTACCCATCAAAAGCTACGAGCCTGAAAAAAATTGCATGATTTCGAAAAAGAAGGACCCCCCCCCCAATTCAAGGAATCTTTATGAAAATAGCACCATCTAATTCAGCATATCAGAGAACCCTATTCTAGAGGCTTCAAGCTCTCATCTGAAAAAAGGTGGAATTTTGTAGCTTTTGCCAGAAGAAAGATCACGGATGCGTGTTTATCTTATTTTTTGTTTTTCGCCAGGGTGATCATATCGAACCAATGGTCCTAGAAGGTCGGAAGAGGGCTCATTCAAACGGAAATTAAAAGTTTTAGTGCCCTTTTCAAGTGACAAAACAGATCGGAGGGCAACGAGCCCCCCTCATACGCCCCTTTTTCCACCTACTCATCGGATCAAAAATTTTGAGATTAACATTTTGTTCAGAATATTTGAAAAGACAATTAACTATGCCTCTGGGGATGGCATGACTCTCAACTCCCCCTGAAGAAACTTTCAACAGAAAATTTCACACGCGGAAATTTACCAGAAATTCCTATACAAAATTCTTGTTATTTGCCTTACTTTCTCTTTGCCGACCAATTTTACATGTGAAAATGTTCTAGGGAAATTTTCCGGGAAAATTTTTCAAAAGTGTTGGAACTGCCCGGGGGATTTTCCCGTGGAGAGGGCGTATTTCCAGGAAAAATTTTCAACGGAGGGGGACTTTTGGCATGATTTAAAAAGAGATTAAACGAAAAGCGTCTTTTTCCAATTGAAAGTAGGCTAAAAAGAACTTTCCAGGCGAAATTGTCCACAAGAAATTTTCTGAGGGAGATTTTGAGCGAACATGGAATTGTTTGGGGAGGGGTATTTTATGCGGGAGGAACTTTCCATGGAGGGAAGCGTAACATTAAAACTTATGATGAAAAAATTATTCCGTATAAGAGGGGGGATGTCCCTCTTCTATACCTCGCTCTTTATGCTAAGTTTGACTTCTTGTCCCAACACTTTAGAAACAGCTCCCGAAACAAGAGGGATTTAATTAGAATAAGTGTTTTTTTTAAATACTAAAGAACTTCTGACAACATAAAGAGAGGGTGGTTGGATACCACTCGATCAATTTGATCACTTAAAATTCTTCAGCATTTAATCAGAATGATATTCATCAGGTCAATTTCATCAGAATTTGCGATCGTACGGGTCCTTAGTTACATTTATAGCGATCATTAATTCCATATGATGAGACCAGAAAAATAACACGTGGGGACACACTGCTCAGTATTATGTCAACGCTTTTGCGTTAACTATGATTGTAGAAAGAAAAGTGGCTAACACAACTCTCACGGAGCCGTAAAACTAAACCCCAGTGCACAATTTAAGCAACTAAAAATCCTGTCTTTCACCCCACTTTTTACAGTTTTGACTACCAAACATGAAGAAGTTGAAAAAAGAAGAATATTGATAAAAAGAAAGCACATAATGAGGATTCCGTTGTTTCAGAAGAGCGACAAACAATACCAGGTTTCATGGGTGGATCTAGAACAAAATCTGGGAGGGGGGATGTGACGAGGACACCAATAAGCAGAATCATGGGGAGGGGGACAATGTGACAAGGGGGTCGATAATTGACCAAATTGACAAATTTATTTTAAAAAAGCAATGAAAAACAGAAAAAAAAAAAGAAATGAGGGCGCCAGAAAAAATCTTTGGGGGAGGGTCTGGGTCCCCCTGGATCCGCCAGAACCAGCTTTAACTATAATTTGATTCAAGCAGATAAAAAAAGGAGTAATCGAGTATCGAATTAGACAAGACGAGCTAATTCCAGTACTAGCGATTTCTAATAGAATTTCAGTCATAATTAAGTTAGCCAACCTATTAACAGCCAACAGCTCAGAGAAAAATTCTACTAATGAAGGAACTTTCTTAAAAGAGTACCTAATTGAATATCAGGTTGTAAAGTGATTTTATCACTATTGAATGATTTAGAAAAATGAGGTTCTATTAATTTTTTAAAATATAAGATAAGTGCTAGTTGGTAATTTAATTTAACAGTTCCTTTCTGAAACACCGCGACAAAAAGCATCAAAACAGTTTATTTTTACCATGAGGCACATCACACAAGGCTTCTTACTGCATTGCATTACGTTTTCACTAGAGAGCTAGCAACCAGTTGAGCACGGCAAGTGAAGGAGGGGAGAGAGTTCTATCATGGAGAAGATATTACTTTTAGATCCCGCGAAAAGATCTCGACTTCAATAGTTATGCAATTTGTTTAGTTTCATTACAGCACAAATAGAACTTGAGACTTTTGGGCTTTTAGCGGAAACAACAAGACCATACTTAATTGAAAAACAGAAAAAAAAAATAAGAAATGAGGGTGCCAGAAAAAATCTTTGGGGGAGGGTCTGGGTCCCCCTGGATCCGCCAGAACCAGCTTTAACTATAATTTGATTCAAGCAGATAAAAAAAGGAGTAATCGAGTATCGAATTAGACAAGACGAGCTAATTCCAGTACTAGCGATTTCTAATAGAATTTCAGTCATAATTAAGTTAGCCAACCTATTAACAGCCAACAGCTCAGAGAAAAATTCAGAGAAAAATGAAAGTGTTATTCATTTACAAGGGCCAGGGCTTTACTTTCAACACAAAATCTTCAGTTTTGCTTTACTAAAAACATATAAGAATTTCAGCTTCTTACTTAGTTTTTTAATTACCATTTTAATTTAGTTTTTTAATTACCATTTTATTACAATTTTAATACCCAATCATATACGTAATAATTTCTGTTCGTTTTAAGTTTTAAAGTGCTCCTTAGTTTTTTTAATTGCCATTTTGTTCTTTTCGAGTTTGACTTACCATGGTCCAAAAGTAATATGGGGATAGGGGGATGGTTCAATCATGGGATCGATCTTGCTTTTAGACATTCAATAGCTGCTACATTCTTATTCTAAGAGGTAACTTCCAATATATTTAAGTTTTCACATCACTCTTTCCTTGTGTTTGAAGAAAAAACTCTAAAACTAGTTAGATTTCTTTTTTTCATGTAAATATGGTGGTTTTTTGTTTCTACCGTTAAGAATTAAATTTAAAAAAAAGTTTTTTTTTTAATTGAAAGTAAGGAGAGATATTAAAACTTAAAACGTTAGTTTTAATGTCGCTATTTACTTTCAGTAAAAAAAAAAAATTCTGAATGTTTTTGATTTAGTGCAGGTTTTGATCTTGGCTCACCGTACACGAACAATTAAAATGAAATTTGCATATTAATTTTACTTTTTTTTGGTTAAATGGATTTCTCGAAAGTTGTTTAATTTTATTTACGAACGTTTTTATTAGTAATTAAATACGTAACTTATGAATTAACTTACGTAACGAACTTCTATATTCGTCTATTTTTATTACGTATATTAGGGGATTCGCCCCCTAATGAGAACCTCGTTCATTACGCTAAAGTTCAGATTTTTTTCCAATTCTGTAAGAATGGCCCCTTAATCAAAAAGGCCATTAGTTAGAATAAATAGCTATTATAAAAGTACTAAAAAAAACTTTAGTCTAAAGAGCAAGGTATTGAATAGGGGGCAAAGCCTATCATATACGTAATAATTTCTGTTCGTTTTAAGTTTTGAAGTGCTCCTTACTTTAAGTTGAAAAATTTGTTTTTTTATTTTTTATTTCTGATCGTTTTTTTTTAAATAATGCTGGAAAATCCGGTGAACCCTTTATAGCAATGTATCTTTCCCCATGAAAACTTCCTCCATGGAAAGATCCTCCTAAGTAACCCCCGACCCTTCCCACTACCAGAAAAAATCCCTCCTGAAAATGTCTGTATACTTCCAAATAACCAATACTATATGTAAACATTGGGCAAAGTTCATAACTTGCAGCGCTTCAACTGGGGACTGTGGGGGATTAATTATCCTCTAAGACTTAGTTATTATATTTTTCGACAATTCTGAACAAAATGGCTATCTCAAAATTTTGATCGGATGGCTTTGGGAAAAAGTGAGCTTGGGAGGTTGCCTAGTTGCCCTCCATTTCTTTGGTTGCTTAAAAAGGGCACTAGAACTTTTAATTTCCATTCGAATGAGCCCTCCCTCGATATTCTAGGACCACTAAGTCGATACGATCAACCCAGGGGAAAAGAAAAAACAATCAAATAAACACATATCCGTGATCTTTCTTCAAAAAATACAAATTTCCACATTTTTGCAGATAGGAGCTTCAAACCTCTATTGTAGGGTTTTCGGATACGCTGAATCTGATGGTGTGATTTTCATTAAGGTTCTATGACTTTTACGGGGTGTTCCCTCCTTTTTTCGAAAATAAGGCAAATTTTCTCAGGCGCGTAACTTTTGATGGATAAGACTAAACTTGATTTAGTTAGATGTATCTCTCTTTTTTTTTTTTTTTTTTTTTTTTTTTTTTTTTTTTTGAGTGGATATTTTAAGGATGATTTGTGATATATCTCACTTGGCATTTTTAGAGTTTAATCGTTTTAGAGTAGGGAATGTTATTTATCTTGATTTAGTTCAAATGCTGGCTTTTCCCCGTAAAAAGATAGTTTTTATGTGGATGTAGAGCTTTATAATAATGGATTTGCAGCCATCGTAAACAAACCTTCGGGTTTTTGTAGATGGCCGCTGTAAATTTGTTTGTATTATTTTTATGCTAAATAAATTAATTTGAATTTGAATTTGAAATTTGATGAAACTTATATATTTGAAATCAGCATAAAAATCTGATTCTTTTGATCTATCTAATAGTATCAATCATTTTTTCATTCATTTTTTAGAGTTTCGGTTACTATTGAACCGGGTCGCTCCTTACTTAGAGTTCGTTACCACGAACTGTTTGAAAGTGTTATTCATTTACAAGGGCCAGGGCTTTACTTTCAACACAAAATCTTGCAATTTTGCTTTACTAAAAATATATAAGAGTTTCAGATTCTTACTTAGTTTTTTAATGCTAGAGCTGAGATAGGTGGGATAGATATGTTTACTCAAAAAAAAGAAGAAAGTAAACACATTCCGCCTCTGAGGGAAGTCAGGAAACACAATAGGAAAACGATATGTAATGCAGGCACAATAAAAGGATATAGAGTAAAAGCCCACAAAAGGAATTTTCTGTCATACACTCGAAACTGGTAGACTGCATTTAGTTTACTTGATCATGGAAAAATTACAGGAGAAGCCGTAAGTTGTGAAGCAAAAAAAGGAAACATGTCCACTGTAAGATTTGACGCAAGATTCTCGAAAAATAAAGGAATTGATAGACCAGTGCGCTAACCAACTAAAATGACCGAGAAAAACTCCTATAATTCCATTTATATATTTTTAATAATAAAAAGAAATTGGACCCTAAAGATATTGCGTCTTTTCCGTGCTAACCAGTGGCGATCCATAATTTTGAAAAGGAGAAGGATGGCCACCGTAAAGCAGAGATGAAAGCTTTAGATAATGTGCACCGCCAAGTCGAAGTATATCCTATTAGAATATGTGAAGTTTATCGGGCCAAAATTATATTCTTTCGGCCAAAAAACGGCAAAAAAAAAACATTTGTTTATGGTTGGATCTTTTTTGCTACTAAAACAGGTCAATGTAGGTGTAGCTTAAAAATTAGCCCTTAAGAGTACTTATACACGCCTTTTTATACCCATCCATTTAACATGCTGACCCCCGTGAAAAAACAACACATCACTGCTACCTATGATACAACACAATCTTTTCTAGGTTTCAGGATGATGCGGTGTAAACCTTAAAGATGATATGTCGTTCCATGCTACCCAGAGTCGAATCTACAATTTTGAAAAAAAAATTAAGCAGATGGCAATGGTAAAGCAGGGATGAATACTTTAGATAGTGTGCAGCATCGTGTGGCAGTATAAAAAAATCGTGTGGCAGTATCGCATAAAAAACGGCCAAAATCATTGTTTTTCGGCAAAAAACGGCAGAAAAAAAGCATTTTGTTGTAGCAGGATCTCTTTCGTTACTCAAACGGAACTCTATATGCAAAGATTAGCTTTAAAAACAACCCTTATGACCATCTCTGCAAGCCTTTTCATAACCACTCGTTAAATATGATGGCCCCTGAGAAAAAAAGGACACATAACGGCTACCTATGAAAAAAAAAAAGATTTTTCTAGGTTTCAGGATGATGGGTTGTAATGCCCTGGGTTAAGGCCTTTCTGGCCGTGACAGATCCAATCATGCATTTTTATTTTGTTTCACCGCTTCATTATTTGTTCTAGATTAATTGATTAACTAAAAAGTATATTCACTAGATTCACCTGCTCTAGATTAATTAGCTAAAAATTACATTTTAAAGCTAAAATTTTCGGTTCACCACAGAGTAGGGGGAGAGCAGACGAGGAGGAGAAATGACAGTGATTGACTAGGAATTTTGGACAAACAAGCCAAGAACCATGCAAAGCTGTGGACTATAGAAATTTATAAAATATCGATAAAAAGCCAAAATGTATAAAGATCGACGAGGAACATCAAGACTTTGCAAGGCCTGAAACTCAAGTTCCAAATATGATTCAAAGTAACCACCCAAAGTAACCAAAGTAACCACCTGTGATTCAAAGTAACCGCGGAGATCGTCAATTTCCAAAAATTCTTTTTAACTCCATAAAATGTTCTGACTGTACTGACTTTTATTTTCAGTAAGCCATTAACCTTCTTGAGAATAAAACTTTTTTTCCCTACAAGTATTGACGTCAAACCTGGTCTCTAATGTCGGTAAAATAAGAAGGCTCGAAAATTATTATATCGCAGACTTCAAGAGACTATTCTGTTAAGACCAGAAAATATTTGACCACGAAAAACTGAATTAAACCTCGACTTAATCAAAGAACTCAGGAGTAATAGACGATTCCATATCTTTATGAAAGAAAACTAGAACAAATAACAGCTGTGCCGCTACTTCCTTTTTTCTGCTAGAAAAAAAGAGGGAAGAAACGCGACCGTGTTGAGCTCTTTCTTTTGCACTTGAAACTAATATTTAAAAGAAGAGAATAATTTATAAATATAATCTTGTTTACCTTCACCACGAAATCACATGCGTTTCTCGTAAATTATAAGAAAAAAAAAAAAAAAAAAAAAAATGGAGCGTTCAAATTAAGTTATATGATTGGCGATGTGTAATCCTATCTTTGACATATCAATCAGTTTTGCCTTTTACTCTTTGTGGTTATTGGATTGCCAAAAATCTGCCTATAATTTTGTTCAATGCATCGGTATAACAATCAAATCGTTGATCAAATTTCATGTTTTAACTTTTCAAAATTCTCTAGTTCTTATTTGTCCTTTCTCTATGAAAACTCCATAAGCCTTAAAAAAAAAAAGTTAAGGCCCTAAGGATTCGATTCTTTTGATTTTTTTGCTCAATGTGCTGATTCGAGTTTTTATTTTGCTAGATCTCATCCTTTTCCTTTGGATTGAAACCCAAATACACTGGTCTATTTGAAAATTCAGCAAGTGACAGAAGCAGGGTGGTTTAAAATTGTTTATACTAAAAAAACACTCCAAAGACAGTTAAACAGTGTGTGCTTGGAAGAAGGTGCAGAGAAGAGAAAAACCTATATTGTTCCAAATATGCATAAAAGAATCAGCAATTTAAGCCCCATGGTGAAAATAATTTATTCACGCTGGAGTAGCGATGTGAATTGGAAGAGACTATTCAGATGGGTTAACAAAATAGAGTTGTCCGGATTATCAAAATAGTTATCGCGAAAACCGTTGCGAGCATTTGAAATTCCATTATAGTAATCACATAACTATTTGAACGCTTTTTCATCACATCAAAAATTTGATCATTCAATAGAAATAGTTTTCTTTTACAAATAATTTTTTGACTTAATTGGGGACTTACTTCTTCCCATTATTTTTCGCTCCACCTTTACTGGATTTCAAAAATCTCCCTTTTGGTTATTTTCACTAGAAAATTCTCTTTTTTAGTATTTTTCATTGGAAAAAATAAATTCTCTTTTTACTTCTGAAATTTAAAGGTTCTTTTATATAGATTTATTTTACAGAATATTATATTTATATGCTGGAAATATATTTTCAGAACTTTATTTATTGTGACTAATGAAGTTGCCACATATAGTCGCTAAAACGAAAAATAGCTTAGTGCTTGTAGTAAACAGGGTATTCTATATTCAGAGCACATTCAAACCAGGTATTCCATACAGGAGCTGAGGGATGAGAACAGTAGAATGGCCTTATTGACTACAAACAGGGCTCCTTATATGGGCATAGAATACAAACAGGGCTCCTAATAAGGGCATAGCCTCCCTAGGGAGAAAGATTGCGTAATGGGGTCAATGACCTCTTTTTCCAAGGTCGATTTATTTGATGTTTCTATGTGTAATAACTCCGGAACGAAGGTTGCACATGCGCATTGAATTCTAACGGGAACAATGTTATTGATCTAGGACTCGTGGGGGAAGTGAATTTCCGAGAACTTGATTGCGTAATCGATCGTGAATGTCATGGTGTCCAGAAATAGTATTTGTTGTTGTTGCTCTCGCCCAAATGTTATGAGTTTCCCGGAATTTGGAACACCTGTGCTGTCGACCTCAATTCACCTATCGTGAATCCATAATTCCCCTTAGAAACAACAAATTAATTTCCCCTTTCTTGACAGATCAATCAATCAATGACATCATCTGTCAGACTTTAAAAATTTTCGCCCTAGAAACATTTCTCCAGGAATAGATCCAAATCATTAATGTCTTTGCCTCGGGAACAACTCTTTTGGTCGAACTCCAAAGGATATTAATAACCAAAGGCCATGGAAACAATTAGGCAAGAAACATCTTAGCGATGAATTGTTTTAGCGCGCGAAAAGGTTTCTTATTAATTTGAAATGCGTTAGCGCAGAGATACCAATAACAAAGGAACACGCTGAATTTACGTTTAGGGATTATTTGGGCGAAACCGTTTTAGACAGGTTATGGAACTATTTCGGCGAAACAGATAGAGACATTTTAAAAGAAGATTTTTGAAGAGATTTTGGAAGAGGTTTTGAGTGTGGTCGTTATAATACACAAGTTTCATTTGAACAGTGTTGTGAGGTCCTCTAACCCAACCCCAAAGGGTTCCAATCCTCCTACCCCAACCCCGAAGGAAGCCCCCGGTCCTCAAAAGCCCCCAAAGCTCCCAAAGGCCCTCCACCGGTCCCCAAATGTCCCCCAGGCCCCCAACTGTCCCCCCGGACCCTCAAAGGCCCCCCAAGCTCCCAAAGGGCCACCGGCGCCCCCAAAGGCCCACCCAGACCCCCAAAGACCTTCCCCCGGGCCCCCCAAAGGCCCATCGAGCTCCCAAAGGACCAACCGGGTCCCAAAGGCCCTCCACCGGCCCCCAAATGACCCAAAGGCCCTCCCCTGGGCCACAAAGGTCCCCCCGGCTCCCAAAGGACCACCCGGGGCCCCCACGCCCTCCCCCGGTCCCCACATGACACCCAGGCACCCAAAGGGCCGCCCTGTGCCCCAAAGGCCCACCCCGACCCCCCATGGCCCTCCCCGGGCCCCCCAAAGGCCCATCGAGCTCCCAAAGGACCAACGGGGTCCCAAAGGCCCTCCACCGGTCCCCAAATGTCCCCCAGGCCCCCAAAGGCCCTCGCTGTGCCCAAAGGCCCTCCCTGTGCCCCAAAGGCCCACCCCCGGCCCCCCCAAGTCCCCCCGCCCCGCGACGCGCCGCCGGGCTAACACCCACACACACACACACACACACACACACACACACACACACACACACACACACACACACACACACACACACACACACACACACACACACACACACACACACACACACACACACACACACACACACACACACACACACACACACACACACACACACACACACACACACACACACACACACACACACACACACACACACACACACACACACACACACACACACACACACACACACACACACACACACACACACACACACACACACACACACACACACACACACACACACACACACACACACACACACACACACACACACACACACACACACACACACACACACACACACACACACACACACACACACACACACACACACACACACAAAAAAACACACACACACACAACACAACACACAAAAAGACAACACAAACACACACACAAACACACACACACACACACACACACACACACACACACACACACACACACACACACACACACACACACACACACACACACACACACACACACACACACACACACACACACACACACACACACACACACACACACACACACACACACACACACACACACACACACACACACACACACACACACACACACACACACACACACACACACACACACACACACACACACACACACACACACACACACACACACACACACACACACACACACACACACACACACACACACACACACACACACACACACACACACACACACACACACACACACACACACACACACACACACACACACACACACACACACACACACACACACACACACACACACACACACACACACACACACACACACACACACACACACACACACACACACACACACACACACACACACACACACACACACACACACACACACACACACACACACACACACACACACACACACACACACACACACACACACACACACACACACACACACACACACACACACACACACACACACACAGACACACACACACACAAACACACACATACAAACACATACACATACATATACATATACATACAAACACACACACACACACACACACACACACACACACACACACACACACACACACACATAGGAGAGTGTTGTCTGACAACGATTAGTTGGGATATGTAATGTGCTATATCTGACTTTTCATAACCGGATTTCTTAGTCTTTCGTAGGTGTGTGGTGTCTGAAACCTATGATTTGGGATGTTTGGGTTGCTATTTTTTGACTTTTCTGAGCAGGATTTCTTAGCCATTCATAGATGTGTGTTGACTGAAACCTATGATTTAGGATGGTTACTTTGCTATTTTTGACTTTTCTGAGCTAGATTTCTTAGCCTTTCATAGGTGTGTCCTTTCAGAAAATTATGATTTGGGAGGTGTAGTTTGCTTTTTGGACTTTTCATAGCTAGGATTCTTAGTCACTCATAGGTGTTTGTTGTCTGAAACTTAGATTTTGGGATGTATAGTTTGCTATTTCAGACTTTTCTGAGCTAAGGTTTCTTAGTCTTTCGTAGTTGAGGCTGTCTGAAACATATGATTTGGGATATGTAAATTACTATTTCGGGCTTTTCTGAGATGGATTTCTTAGTCTTTCATAGGCGCGTGATGTCTGAAACCTATGATTTGGGCTATGTAATTTCCTTTTCTGACTTTTCATAACCGGATTTCTTAGTCTTTCGTAGGTGTGTGGTGTCTGAAACCTATGATTTGGGATGTGTTGGTTGCTATTTTTTTACTTTTCTGAGCAGGATTTCATATCCTTTAGTAGGTTTGTTTTGTCTGAAACATATTTTTTGGGATTTGTAATTTTCTATTTTTGAATTTTCTGAGATCGATTTCTTAGCCTTTCCTAGGTTTGTCCTTTCAGAAAATTATGATTTGGGAGGTATAGTTTGCTTTTTGGACTTTTCAGAGCTAGGATTCTTAGTCACTCATAGGTGTTTGTTGTCTGAAACTTCGAGTTTGGGATGAGTAGTTGGCTATTTCAGACTTTTCTGAGCTAAGGTTTCTTAGTATTTCGTAGGTGAATGCTGTCTGAAACTTATGATTTGGGATATGTAAATTACTATTTCGGGCTTTTCTGAGTTGTATTTCTTAGTCTTTCATAGGAGTGTGATGTCTGAAACCTATGATTTGGGATGTGTAGTTTGCTATTTTCGACTTTTCTGAGCTAGGTTTCTTAGCCTTTCATAGGTATGTGTTGTCAGAAAATTATGATTTGGGATGTGTAGTTTGCTATTTCAGGCTTTTCTGAGCTAAGGTTTTCTAGTATTTCGTAGGTGAATGTTGTCTGAAACCTATAGTTTGGGATGAGTAGTTTGCTATTTTTGACTTTTCTGAGCTAGGTTTCTTAGTCTTTCGTTGGTGTGTGTTGACTGAAACCTATGATTTGGGATACGTAGTTTGCTATTTTTGACTTTTCTGAGCTGGATTTATTAGCCTTTCCTAGGTGTGTGTTGACTGAAACCTATGATTGGGATGAGTGGTTTGCTATTTTTGTCTTTTCTGAGCTAGATTTCTTAGCCGTTCATAGGTGTGTGTTGTCTGAAACTTATGATTTGGGATGTGTAGTTTGCTATTGTTGAACTTTTCTGAGCTGTGATTCTTAGTCCGTCATAGGCGTTTGTTGTCTGAAACTTCTAGTTTGGGATGAGTAGTTTCACTATTTCAGGCTTTTCTGAGCTAAGGTTTCTTAGTCTTTCATAGGTGAATGTTGTCTGAAACCTATGATTTGGGATATGTAAATTACTATTTCAGGTTTTTCTGAGTTGGATTTCTTAGTCTTTCATAGGTGTGTGTTTTCTGAAACCTATGATTTGGGATGGGTGGATTGCTACTTTTGACTTTTCTGTGCTGGATTTCTTAGCCTTTCATAGGTGTTTGTTGATCTGAAACCAATAGTTTGGGATGAATAGTTTGCTATTTTTGACTTTTCTGAGCTAGGTTTCTTAGCCGTTCTTAGGTGAGTGTTGACTGAAACCAATGATTAGGGATATGTAAATTACTATTTCGGGCTTTTCTAAGCTAGATTTCTTAGTCTTTCATAGGTATGTGTTGTATGAAACCTATGATTTGGGATGTGTAGATTGCTATTTGCCAACTTTTCAGAGCTGGATTTCTTAGTCCGTTCATGGGTGAGTGCTTGTCTGAAACTTGTGATTTGAGATGGTTAATTTGCTATTTCCGGCTTTTATTGAGCTAGGTTTCATAGCCTTTCATAGGTGAGTGTTGTCAGAAAATTACGATTTGGGATGTAGTTTGCTATTTGAACTTTTCAGAGCTAGGATTCTTAGTCCATCATTGGTGTTTGTTGTCTGAAACCAATAGTTTGGGATGACTGGTTTGCTATTTCAGGCTTGTTCATTTTGAATTTCTGTCATGAAATGCAAGAGTTGGAGAAGGAGTGGGGTCTTAGTCCACCAGCTCAGCATTAGGGTCCCGGTCCACCAGCCTGAACAGTGGAAATTCACTAGCTCAGAATTGGGGTCCCGGTCCACCAGCCTGAACGGTGGAAATCCACTAGCTCAGATATCCGGGGTCTCGGTCCACCAGCCTGAATGGTGGAAATCCACTAGCTCAATATTGGGGTCTCAGTCCACCAGCCTGAGATGGTGGAAATTCACTAGCTCCAGAGGTGGGGTCTTAGTCCACCAGCCCGAATGGCTAAATTCACTGAAGCTCCAGAATGGTCTTAGTCCCACCAGCCTGAATGGTTAAAATTCACATTAGACGACACAAAAACTTACACACACACAAGAACACACACACGCACAAAAACACACACACACACACAAACACACACACACACGATGAAAACTTACACACACACACACACAAACTTACACACACACGACAGAGCACACACACACACACACAATACACACACACACACACACACAAACTTACACATGCACACAGAAACACACACTACATGCACACAAAAGCACACACACGCACACAACACAAAACTACACACACACACACAAAACTTACACACACACAACACACAAACACACATGAACACAAACACACACACGCACAAAACACACACACACACACACGCACACACACAAGCACTACACACACACACACAAAAAAAAACTCACACACACATGCACGAAAACTTACGCACACACACACACACGCACACACACAAACTTACACACACACACACACGCGCACACACATACACGACATGCACGCGAACACATGCACACAGAAACACACGCACACAGAAACTTACACACACACACACACACACACACAGCACACACATGACACACGAAAACTCACACACACACACAAAACTTACACACACACGAAAACTGACACACACACACACACACACACACGCCGAACACGCACACTGAAGACACACGTGCACACGAGCTTACACACACTGAGGGCTTACCGTCGTCGGCTGCACACTGGGCCTGAACCTGCACTGAACACACTGAGGCACGCGCGAGGCGCGTACTGGAGCTTGTGCGCACAAAGAGCTTGCACACGACTCACGCGCATGGGCTGCTGAGAGCTTGCCGCGAGCATGGGACGCAAGGCTCACGCGCAAGGCACGCACACTGGGGCACCACGCGCGCACGCAGGCGCACACACACACAGGCGCAAGAGCTTGCACGCAAACGCCTGGGCAACACCGAAACGTAATCATAGAGAGCGGACGCAGGGCTTGCACGCACAGACTTGCCCATGAAAGTGATGCGT
>NC_142809.1:21708386-21737245 GCF_049724085.1 Artemia sp. Qi Xiang Cuo | reverse complement strand
ATGCCTTAGTTAGACTAGAGCATCTGATCAAACAAAGCTTCAAAAATGGAAAAGCAGTACATGTGATATTTTTAGACATGGAATCAGCATTTGATAGAGTAGATGTGAGGCAACTAATCAGAAAGCTATCTGTAATGGGCTTACCAGACCCACTGGTAAATTGGATCCATCAATTGTTGATGGGCAGGGAGGTCTAAACTTCCCTGGGGGGCTCTTTCTCAGAGTTTAAGAGGAAAGCCTTTGATATTGGACTCCCTCAAGGGGCTGTTCTAAGCCCACTTCTCTTCTCAGTTTATTGTCATGATATAAGCCTGGAAAATGTTCTTGGAGCAGAGCTCTTTCTGTATGCTGATGATATTGCTGTTGCAGTTGTGGGGAGAGACCCTGCATGCTTACAGTCAGTCTCTCAAAAAGCTTTAGATATGCTATCAACTTGGGCAAAAAGTAATAATATGGTCTTCTCAAGCCATAAGTCAGTTAGTGTGTTTTTCCACAATTTGCATAACCTGGATGCTTTCAAACCACTGGTGAAACTGAATGGACATGGGATTGTGGTTGCAGAACATGCACGCTTTCTGGGAGTTGTATTTGACCAAAAATTGACATGGAAACCCCATTTGGATGAGCTGATTGGCAGTCTCAAACAAAGTCAAAACTTCATTAATGCTCTCTGTCTTGGAAGAAGAGGAGCCCCCAGTCTTTGCTTCAACTATTGTCAAGTCAGTGGTGATATCCAAGATAGACTATGGATCATTTATATATGGTTCTGCTAAGAAATGTCTCCTCAAGAAACTTAACACTACCCTCCATGCAATCTTACGAAGAGCCCTTGGCTGCCTAAAATCAGCTCCTATTGCAGCTATGTACTGTGAAGTGGGGATCCAGTCCCTTCACTCCAGAAGAAAATATCTTCTTGCAAGATATTTTGCAAAAAAGATAAGACTCAAGAACCACATTATCTACACAGGAATCATTAGCCACAACAACCCTGATGTCCGCTACAAACCAACAGAGATGCCTTCTTTTCAGAGAATCCTTTGCCTTCCTGGCATGGAAGAGTTCATAGAGAATGGTAGGCTGACTGTAAACTTGGATGATGATTCTCCCAGTGCCTCCAAAGGAATTGGGGAATTGATTATTCCTAAGATCAGCATTGAAAAAAAGGAGGACCTCCCCCAAGCTGTGATGAAAATCATATTCCTGGGAAAGTTGGCAGAATACCAGGACTACATCCAAGTTTACACAGATGGCTCTAAAACAGAAACGAGATGCAGCTGCGCAATAGTTATACCCTCCCAGGGCCTGTCTCTTTCCTACCGTTTACCCCCAACCTGACAATTTTGTCTGCAGAACTTATGGCAATTAAGTTTTCTCTTCAAGCCATAGCAAGCCAAACAGGGATCAAAAATTGGAAGTATATTGTCTGCACTGATTCACTGTCAGCTCTGGACTATCTTTCACACCAGCAACACCAAGCAAGAAATATTGCCATGGAGATAGAAAATCTGGCTACACAGCTTGCAAGACAGGGTATATCAGCCTTATTTATATGGTATCCAACACACTGTGGTATAACAGTAAATGAAATGGAAGACCAGGCTGCAAAAAAAGCCTCCCGTCTGGATCTGATCACTCAAACCCCTGTTACTGGTCTTGAATTCCTGTCTTCAATCAGTTCAAAAATTTTGGAGGAAGAAGAGGCTTGGCTCTGTTCTTTCCATACCCAGCTCCTGGATCTGTATAATTACAAGCAGCCATCAAAAGAAATGTACCTCTCATCTTGCATCCTTTCAACTTGTCTATTTCGTGTTAGGTGTGGCCATGCAAAGACAATACCCACAATAGTTCAATGGAAAATTACCCCGTCCCCCCACTGCGACACATGTGGAGTGTATAAAGACATACGTCACGTCATCTTCAACTGTAGAAAATATGAAAAGGAGAGGGACATACTAAGAACTTGCTGTGAGAGGGCATTTAAGGCATTCACAATGCGCTCTGTTTTGAGACATTACACGTCTCCTCCTTGGGCTAGACAACTAAGCACAAACCTTTTAGGTAGATTTGTTAAGACTACTGGTTTTGTTAATTCCCTTTAAATTTTTTTTTTTTTTTTTTTTTTTTTTTTTTTTTTTTTTTTAACACCCTTATATTAGCTCATTTTATAGAGTCATCACACTTTGTATATTTTTTCTTTTTATTTATGTTCTATCAGTTTTTTTTTTTTTTTGTTTTTTTTTTTTTTTTTTTTTTTTTTTTTTTTTTTTTTTAGTTGACGCATGTGACAGGAATGTTGTATATTGGCATTATTTATTTAATTGTGTTGCAATTGTATTTTACAATTGTGTTACAATTGCAATTGTGTTACAATTGTGTTACAATTGCAATTGCAATTGTAGTGGTGCGCCACTCTAAGTGAACCTAGATCAACCTAACTTTTTGGATATCTCTCTCACTATGACTCTGTTTGTGTGTCGTGTCTGTGCGTGTCTCGTCTCTTATGTGTGTGTGTCATCTCTGTGGGTGTGTTGTCTAAAAAACCAGTCTGGTTGAAAACGGGGAGTTTTCGTACTGCTCACTTTTTTTCAAATTGTAGGAACCAGCGGGGAATCCCCACTCCTTTGGAGAGGTTCCAAGGAAAGGCATGCAAATAGCATGTAGTTTAAAAACGTGTTTAATCACGTTTCTTGAATAATTCAAAATAAACTTTGAAAAATCAATAAAATTTAACCTTGACAGGGTAAACCACAAGCAAACACTATTGAAATATTCTAGCTCTTGCTTTTCAACAAAGAAAATTCAAAATGAACAATGAAAATTCATTAAAGTGTAACGTTGACAAGGTAAACCACTGCCAAAAACAGCAGAAATAGACAAACTCTTGATATTCAACTAAAGAAATTCAAAATGTACTTCGAAAAGTCAAGAAAATGTAACTGTGATAATGTAAACCATAACCTAACACTACTGAAATATTCCAACTCTTTAATGTAATCTAATGTAATCAAAAAATGAAATTAGAAAAAAAAATAATATGTAACTGTGAAAAGTTCAAACACAACCAAACACTCCTTAAATATTACAAATCTTGCATTTCAATTAAAGAAATTCAAAATGAACTTTGAAAAATCAAGAAAATGTAACTTTGACAAGGTAAACCACAACCATACACTACTGAAATATTCCATCTATTTAAAAAAATCTATATATTAACTTTCATATTTTTGTTATTTCTAGAGTATCAATGTGTTATTCGTTAAACCATGACAATACGTTTCTGAAATAGTCCAACTCTTGCTTTTCAACGAAAGAAATTCAAAATAAACTTCGGAAAATTAAGACGATGTAACTGTGACAAGGTAATCCACAATCAAACACTCGTGAAATATTCCAACTATTGCATTTCAACAAAGGAATTTCCAAATGAACTTTTAAAAATCAGGAAAATGTAACTTTGAGAAGGTAAAACACAACCGAACGCTTCTTAAATAGTCGAACTCTTGTTTTTCAATGAAAGAAATTCAAATGAACATTGAAAAATCATGAAAATGTAACTGTGACAAGTTAAAACACAACAAAACACTTCTGAAATATTCCAACTCTTTCATATCAACTAAAGAAATTCAAAATGAACTTTGTAAAATCATGAAAATGTAACTGTGACAAGGTAAACCACAACCAAACACTACTGAAATATTCCAACTCTTGCATTTCAACGATTGAAATTCAAAATGAACATTGAAAAATCAGGAAAATGTAACTGTGATAAGGTAAATCATAACCAACCACCACTGAAATATTCCAACTCTTGCATTTCAACGAAAGAAATTCGAAATGGTCATTGAAAAGTAAGGAAAATTTAAATGTGAGAAGGTCAACCATACCCAAACACTCCTGAAATATTCCAACTCTTGAATTGCAACGAAAGAAATTCAAAATGAACTTTGAAAAATCAAGAAAATGTAACTGTGACAAGTTAAACCATAACCAAACACAACTGAAATATTCCAACTCTTGCTTTTCAACGAAAGAAATTCAAAATGAGCTTTGAAAAATCATGAAAATGTAACTGTGACAAGGTAAACAAAAACCACACTCTACTGACATAGTCCAACTCGTTCATTACAAAGAAAGAAATAAAAAATTAACTTTTAAAAATAAAGAAAATGTAACTGTGACAAGGTAAACCACAACCAAACACTACTGAAATATTTCAACTCTTCCATTTCAAAGAAATAAATTCAAAATGAACTTTGAAAAATAAAGAAAATGTAACTGTGACAGGGTAAACCACAACCATACACTACTGAAATAGTTCAACTCTTACACTTCAATGAATGAAATTCAAAATGAACTTTGAAAAATCAGGAAAATGTAACTGTGACAATGTAAACCATAACCAAACACCACTGAAATATTCCAACTCTTGCTTTTCAACGAAAGAAATTCAAAATGAACTTTGAAAAATCAAGAAAATTTAACTGTGACAAGTAAAACCACAACCGAACACTACTGAAATATTCCAACTCTTGCATTTCAAAGAAAAAAATTCTAAATGATCTTTGAAAAATCAGGAAAATGTAACTGTGACAATGTAAACCATAACCGAACACTACTGAAATAGCCCAACTCTTGCATTTTAATGACAGAAATTCAAAATGACCTTTGAAAAATCAAGAAAATGTAACTGTGACAAGGTAAACCACAAGCAAACACTACTGAAATATTCCAACTCGTACATTTTACCGAAAGAAATTCAAAATGAGCTTTGAAATATCAGGAAAATGTACCTGTGACAAGGTAATCCATTACCAAACACTACTGAAATATTCCAACTCTTGCTTTTCAACGAAAGAAATTCAAAATGAGCTTTGAAAAATCATGAAAATTCATCTTTGACAATTTAAACAAAAACCAAACACTACATAAATATTCCAACAATTTCTTTTAAACAAAGGATAATCAAATTAGAATAGATTTTAATTTAACTAGAAATTATTAAAATTTACACATTGAGCAACCGAAACTGAAATATAACAACTATTGCATTTCAACGAAAGAAATTCAAAGTGAACTTTGAAAAATCACGAAAATGTAACTGTGACAAGTTAAACCACAACCAAACGCTACTTAAGTATTCAAACTATTTAATTTAACTTAAATAATTCAAAAAGAACATTTAAAAATAAGGAAAATGTAACTGCGACAAGTTAAACCACAACCAAACGCGACTGAAATAGTCCAACTATTGCATTTCAAAAAAGTAAAATCAAAATGAAATTTGAAAAATCAAGAAAATGTAACTTTGACAAGGTAAACCACAACCGAACGCTACTTAAATAGTCCAACTCTTGCATTTCAACAAAATAAATTAATATGAACTTTTTAAAATCAAGAAAATGTAAGTGTGACAAGGTAAACCAATACCAAACACTACTTAAATATTCCAACTATTACATTTAAAAAAAAGAAATTCAAAATTAACTTTGAAAAATCAAGAAAATTTAACTTTGACAAGGTAAACCACAACCGAACACGCCTTATATATTCAAACTAGTGATATAAAAAGAAAGATAATCAAAATTAACCATGAAAAATCATGAAAATTGCACTTTTATTATGAAAGCCACATACGACAGATTAATAAAGAGTCCAAATCGTGATCGTCAACAAAGGACAATCAAATGTAATAATTATTAAAAAGACCGTTAAAATGAGTCATGGTCCACCCCACCTGAAAGCTCCAGTCATGGTCCTAAAAGTGATGTTCAACGAAAGACATTAAATGTGAACTTTGAAAAATCAATAAATGGTAACGGTGAAACGTTAAACCATACCCAACCCCTCCGGGGTTGGGAGTGGGGGTCGGGATTGGGCTTTGGGGGGTCGGGAGGGGCGTTGGGGGGGCCGGGGGACGGAGGGATTGCTTGGGGGGCCCCGCTGGGCCTTGGGGCGCCCGGGGGACCTTTGTGGACCATGGGAGAGCTTTGGGGGCTGTGGGGGACGGGTGGAGGGCCTTGGGGCCCCCGTTGGTCATTGGGGAGCGAGTTGGGCGTGGGGGGATCGGTGGCGGCCCTTTGGGGCACATAGTGGGCCTTTGGGGGGGGGGGGGCAAATTGGGGGCCGTGGGGCAATTTTGGGGCCTGGGGATGGCCTTTGGGGGTCTGGGTGGGCCTTCGGGGGCCCCGGTGGCCCTTTGGGAGCTTGGGGGGCTTTGAGGACCGGGGGCTTCCTTTGGGGTTGGGGTAGGAGGATCGGAACCCTTTGGGGTTGGGTTAGATGACCTCACAACACTGTTCAAATGAAACTTGTGTATTATAACGACCACACTCAAAACCTCCTCCAAAATCTCTTCAAAAATCTTCTTTTAAAATGTCTCTATCTGTTTTGCCGAAATAGTTCCATAACCTGTCTAAAACGGTTTCGCCCAAATAATCACTAAACGTAAATTCAGCGTGTTCCTTTGTTATTGGCATCTCTGTGGTAACGCATTTCAAATTAATAGGAAACCTTCTCGCGCGCTAAAACAATTCATCGCTAAGATATTTCTTGCCTAATTGTTTCCCTGGCCTGTGGTTATTAATATCCTTTAGAGTTCGACCAAAAGAGTTGTTCACGAGGCAATGACATTAATGATATTGATCTATTCCTGGAGAAATTTTTCTAGGGTGAAATTTTTAAAGTCTGAAAGATGATGTCATTGATTGATTGATCTGTCAAGAAGGGGAAATTAATATGTTGTTTCTAAGGGGAATTATTGATTCACGATAGGTGAATTGAGGTCGACAGCACTGGTGTTGCGAGGTCGATGTTGTTGTAAGTGCACGCTCTCAGCGAATGTCAAGGTCGTTGTTGTTGTTGTTGACACACTTTGATTACGCAATCAAGTTCTCGGAAATTCACTTCCCCTTCGATTACACAATCAAGTTCTCGGAAATCCACTTTCCCCTCGATTCCTAGATCAATAACATTGTTCCCGTTAGAATTCAATGCACATGTGCAACCTTCGTCCCGGAGCTATTACACATAGAAACATCAAATAAATCGACCTTGGAAAGAGGTCATTGACCCCATTACACAATCATTCTCCCTAGGGGGACTATGCCCTTATTTGGACCATAAACCACGTGGTGATCGTGGGAGTTTTAAAAAAAAGTGTCCGGATCGGGATTCGAAGGGGTGGTGTAATCGTGGTGGCTTTAGGGTCCCCTCTACTAGCACTGTCGTTTTTGCACCGGACAAAGTGTCTTCCAAGAAGTCTTATTGTCTTAGATGTAATTACTTTATTTATTAAAGTCAAATAGCTCCTCCCCCCCTCTTTTTTTGCATCACCCATCCCACTTATGTGCTTTCTAGTTCCCCCCCCCCCACAAGTTACGCCCTAGTTTCCTAGAACCAAGAAGTTTCAAGAAGAAGCAAAAGACCTGAAAATTCTCTAGCCCTAGGGAGCTTGATCTGATATTTGTTCTTATCTAACTTGCAAATTTGTTGTATAGTTCGGGCTTCAGTATTTAGGGAAAAACTTCCAAATGGAGCCGGTTCAGCTACGATAATTTAACGTCATTAATATTCAAGGCACCTCAAAAAGTTTAGGTCAAATAGCCACCCTCTCTTTCTTGCCTCACCCATTCCACATATGTGCTTTCTAGTTCCCCCCTACCACTTACGCCCTAGCTTCCTAGAGCCATACAAATATTGCCAATCGTTAGAATAATATTTTCCAAGACGTAAGAAGCAGACCAAAAGGTAAAATTCCACAAAAAAACGAAAAAAAGATTACAATTAAAATGATGATATTTTGATAACTACTGATAGATTAATGATGCCATGTCTGAAGATAAAAAAAAAAGAAAAAATACGCTTTTTTACAATGAACGATAAAGACTTATATCCAAAAATTGAAAAAAGTAACGATTTTACAAATGATTGCATTAAAAGTGTTTTTGATTTTACATACAACTGTTCTATAATGATTCCACCTCTTCCTTCCATCCTAAGGAAAATTTTGTTTGAAAAGTCTGGTAGACTCCTATGGATGCGGTTTTCCCTTCAACCAAACATTTTGTCATTTGTTAGAAGAGGTAGTGGCAAATCTTCTTATGCGGTGTGAAAGCGTGGGTGGGGGAGGTTGGATTTGATGAATTTATTCTCAGATGAAAATTCCAAGTAAAAACAATGACTAATTTTTGTAACGAAGAGCGAAATAAAAAAAACCATGGAATGTGTCCGATGATAGAAAAAAAAGAAGAAGAAGACACTTTTACAAAGATAGATAAAGCAAGGACACTCCTTGATGACAGCATTTTTCTTCTTCATTATTCTACTACGTTATCAGACTATAGCACTGCCTAAGTAACAAGCCATGTGCCATCTATGTATTATAAATTAAATCATTCATTTCCCCTTCCACTTTAAATTGAAGGGGTGGTCTTAAAACCTGAGAAGGGGCTCATTCAATTGGAATTCGAAAATTCCACTGTTCTTTTTAAGAATCAAAAGTGATTGGAGAGCAGCCAACCCTTCCTGTGCCCTTTTTTACCCAACCTCCATAACCCCCAAAGACATCTAATCAAATTCTAAGATAACTATTTCAATCAGAACAGCAGAAAAGTGGATTTATTTATTTTTTCCGATCCACTTTGTATGAAAGGGTCGGTCACAGAAACCTGGGAGGGGGCTCTTACGATTGGAAATTAAAAGTTATAGCAACATTATTAAGAGACGAGAGTGACTGGGGGTGGTCATCCCCCTTCCAGAGCCCCGTTTTGATATCTGGCCCTACGTAACCACCCAAGACTTCTGACCAAAATTTTGAGATAACCATTTTGTTCAGAACAGTTTAAAGTTTCAATAAATAATTTATATAGGGATGATATGACCACGTCTGCCACTGGGGCAAGGGCCGTAAAGCTTACTAATTTCCAATTGTTCGCAGAAAGGTTTTGTAGTAGAATAAGGGGGCATGTTTGATTTTGGTGTCCAGTGGCTCATAACTTTTATGATTCGCTTTCTGGGTCAATAGGATGGTACATTCAGTTGTCGAAGGGGGGAAGGCATGCTAGGAGACTAAGATACAGGCCAGGGTACTTTTTGTCTTAGGTCAGTTTAAACCTCACAGCCGTAAGTACTTGGGCTAAGAAGAACTATTGTAAATTACCACAAAATTTTTGGCAATTGCCCCACCAAAAAAATAATTTTCCACCAAATAAATGGGCCTACCAAAGTTCCAAAACCTTTTTTCCTGATGAGCTAAAAGCTTTAAAGTGGGTCCTTCGGCTCAGGGGATCCCTATGAAGAAGGAAGAAAAATTCTGATTCCATCCGAAACAGGACCTGACAAAGGACCAACAAAATTATTCCCCGGCCACTTCATATGGACGGAGTGCTCGTAGAAACTTTAAACGGGGCTAATTTAATTTTAAATTGAAAGATTTAGTGCCCTTTCTAAGGACCAAAAATGGCTGGGAGGGGGCAGCCAGCGCCCCTCTCATTCCCTTTTCTGCTACCCAGCACCCCGTAGCCCCAATGATATCGGATCAATATTTGGAAATAGCATTAGTGTTCAGAAATGTCGAAAGGTTTGAAAACCATAATTCCACGGTCAATATTACCCTAGAGCCCTTGGGACAATCGCAACAAATTATGTAAATTACATGTTGTTCACAGGTAAGTTCTAGTAGAAAAGGCAGCCATGTTCGGTGTTGGCTGTCCGAATAGCACGGAACTCTTAGGGGTTGTTTTCTAAGCCAAAATTCCAAGAGCTTTCGAATATATTCTCACTACTATCTATTATGAGGTGATCAAAATAGCGTAAATGCAACATCCAGTGAAAAGCTTTGGGATCAAACTGAAACTTGCTGGGCATGTTATGGAGAGGCGGGAGGATTAACCTTGAACCATGACTTGAGAAGAAGGCTGAAGGGAACTCTGCGGTAATTTTGTTCTCTATCCCCCCCCCCAACTTATTTTGGCATTCGGTAATTCGTCAAAGGCAAAAATTCCGGCAGAAATTTTGCAAAATCGGCAGACAATTTTGCAAAATTCCTGATTTCTGCAGAAAATTCGGCAGAAATCAGGTGGCGATTCGGTAAAGTCTACGAAGTTCGCCCCCCCCAATGAAAAGAGGCTCGGGACACTCCTGCCGGAAAACCCATGTCTACCCATGTTACTAAGATAGCAAATCGTCATTAGGTCAGGAACAACTTGGGGTATCAAGCTGAAATTTTCTGAGAGTGCTGCGGGGCCGACAAGACCTCCAATTTTTAATAAGGGGAGGGACAGAGCTAAGTCAAAAGGACACATGTGTACAGGTTATCAAATGACACATCTGCAACATCTTGGAAACAACCAGTGGGGATAGAGCTGAAGCTTCTGGATGTGGCGGGAGGAGCAGCCAAGGAGACTTAATATTTTTCCGGGGGTCAACAAATGTGTGCCTCCGATCCATCAACAATTTTGGCACTATCAGTCCCAGTAGAACTTCACCTCAAGTCTGCACGAAGTCAGCTGAATTATCAAAACGGGGCCATCGATATGTCGTATCTGCAATATCTCAGAAACGATCGGGGAAACCGAGTCAAAACTATCAGAAAGTGTTTGGAAAATGTATAGACTTCAAATATTACGTTCAGGGAAAGAAATAAGAGTGCCAAAAAAAATTTCTCCTAAATATTTGTTCGTCCAAAAAAGCATCCATATTTCTTCTTAAAAGTCTGAAACGTATCCTTAATGACACCCTTATATACAGAAAACGAATCCCAAAATTATTTTTCGCCAAAAATGGCCGAATTTCTTTTCCCGTTCAGCTAGGACTTGCAATTCGTATGTTCAGCCCAGTTACATGACTTGAGTGTTTTGATCATTCTAGACAAAGGAATTTTGAATATTGTTGGTATCACTATATGACACTTAAAACTATGTCACCAAATTTTGCTACCTCAGACTGGCTTAGATTTAAAGAGCACGCAGAAAGAGGCAAGGGGAATTCAATGAAGGCAAAACTGTGAGAAAAGTCGCTGTATTGATTCGTGACGCCAAAAAAAATACCTTCTGGTATTATTGCTCTGTTATACGTTGTTGATGTTGTGCCAAATAAAAAAGAATTGCTCGAAATGAAAACTGTCTTCAGTAAAGCACAAATGACACTCCGGTCTTTAGAAAATTTAGGGGGCGATAGCCCTACTCATATTTGTGGTGATATCTTTTCGTTTCAAGTTGGACTTTATTATCCGTTTCAATTTCTGTTGGTTTAAAGATAAATTTATTAATCAACAGTATTATCTGTTAAATTTATGAAAGGTATGATTATTTATGTTATTTTTGATTTGTTTTGGGTTTCATTTATTCATTGATAGTAATTTCTTAGGTTTTAGTATGGCTACCAGCTTTTTTTTTTTAAACTTCTTTTTTTTGGAAAATTTATTTAAAAATTGATTACAAAAGTGTCACAGTTTTTATACATTTCACATATTTTATATTTTAATATGAGAACAAGGAAAAACTTGTCATGTTTGTATAAGCCTTTTTTACGATTAAGTAAAAAACAAAAGCAAAAAACAAAAACAAAACAAATTATAATGCATAGCTGAATAACTTTGCGTAGGATTGGTGTACAGTACATACAAACATAATAGGTAACAAATCCTTGAGTCTATGCCCCTCCCCTCAAATGCCAACCTATGCGTGCAGTTATCTGGGGGAAAGTGTTTAAAAGTTACGGAAATGCAATGAAAAGTTAAAACAATAGACTAAGACATAAACACTTCTTGGAGAGGGGAATTAACTTCGGACAAAAGAATAATTAAAAAATGACGACATCACATAATGACGCTAAAAAAAGAAATGTTCATTCCTAAGAATAAGGATGACCCTTTTTGCAATGAAAGCAATGGCGATGATAAAAAAGATTGATGATGCAAAACAGTGGCCGAATATTATTGTGGCAAGCTTTCTCGAGATCCATAACACCCCCATCTAATCCACCCATTTCGTTAAATGAACACTGTCTCGTAGATCTTGAATCATGACACCTTCCAGCTTTCACAAACGATCTTGATAAATTTTTCTCGTAGAAAATTAGATTAAACATAATATATCAGGTTTAGCCCCTACTCCCCCATAAATAACATTTTTAATGTAATTTATTGCCCACGGAGAAGCTTCCCGTAAAAGTAACGCTTTCAAAGGAACTGAACAAGCAATAGAATTTTTCATTTAAAAGTTCATTTCAAGTCCCGCAGTATATTATGAATTTAATTAAAAGCTTTTCTTCCTTTCGTCTACTCACAGAAAAAATTTAGCTAGCAGTTTCTAGAGGGACCATGATGATATTGTCTGACAGTAGTTGCAACTTTTTTTTCTGTCAGACTTTAATTTCTTTTAATATGATAGTAAAATAAAGATGATAGATAAACAGAGATGAAGATAAAAAGAGAAAAAACCGAAAGATGAAAGAAAGAAAAAGAGAGAGAAACAAAAAGTACACAGCAAAATACGAAATTTGGCCGGGGGTAAAAAAAAACATTCCCGGGGGCGGGTGTCTTAGGCAACAAAAACTGTACACTTGCGTATTTTTTTTTTTACAAATTTACAACAGAAATTTATGGATCTTTCAGTGAATTCTTTGTGGGATTTCCCCCAATTCTGTCTACTAGGGGGCATGAATGATAGGGTCTATACCATCCACGGCGGAGGAAGACTACTGGAATGATTGGTGGGAAAGTAAAAAAGGCTTGAGTATTCCGAAATAAAAAGAGTATTTAGACTATTGACGCAACAGTGCTATAATATTTTTTAGATTCCTCTTTAAAGTCCCGATTCTGGATTGATTCCCGATTCCGATTTTTCGAAAAATTGAGCATCCTCCTATATTATCAATATGCTGTACTTATACTTAAGATGATCAATGAGAGATGTAGTAGTTCTCTTGAATAAAACTGGATTTTTGGTCGTTTTAAGTTTGGTTACACTTTACTTTTATTCTGAAACCGAGTTTGTTTTATTTAGTTTGCATTCAGTACTCTGATTTCTACATCAGAAAAAGACACTTTTACTTCCTCATCGGAAAAATTATATATCCAAATTCTGAAGCTTCTTTCTATATTGGGTTACAGCTTGGAATTCCCCCTTTTTATCCATTTATCCACTTAAATTCTTAATCGCATTTAAAAGCACTATCAATCCTATCTCAAAGGAATTGTGGGCAGAAATATAGAAAACATTCATGCTATCAAATAAAATACTTTTTATTGAGAGACAGATGGTGGGGAGACTTATGAAAATAATATTATGTCACTGCTTGATCACCCCCATTTTCATTTCAATTTAATACTTTCATACTTGATTGCATTCTAAGACATCACTAGTCCCCTTAAAGGGCAATTTTAGGCAACTGGAGGCGTTACAGGCAGTAAATTACAGAGAATGAGAGAGAGATATGCATAGAGAAGAAAAGAAACAAGAAATTTTAACGAGGGAGAAGCAAGCTAAGAAATTAAGAAAACAGGGAAAAATTCAAAAAAATTAAGCAACAACAACGATATTACAATACAACAGAAAATAAAGAAAATACCAAAAGAGCAAATCAAATCAAAACTAGCTGGGATGGAAGTTCAAAAAGAGATAGAATATACAGTGGTGAAACTCAAAGTCACAAACGTTGATCTAAAAACAAACTAGACAAAACAGCTAGAAATAGTAACGTTAGGGGAATCGTATACAAGTATCGAATATCAGAAGAGTTTATCATCCTATGAATAGATCGAGTTAGTAAAAAATGTGTTGTTTTTAATTTCTGAAACGGCAACTCACGAAACTACAATAAAAATGGTCCAAGTTCCATTAAAAAGAGTTGGTAAGCTGTTCTTGACATATTCTAGCATATAATCGTCTTAAATAAAGAATCTACATGTGTAAACTAATTGATTTTTCATGTTCATATGATGATATACAGAAACATGTCTGTGAGTCATTCAATAACGCAGGAGGGGGAAGGGGTCAGAACCCCTCCACACGAGAGCACAAGTTTTTCCAAATTTTAGGGTCCTTCTTATTCAAATTATCAAATAAACGTATTTTCTTATTAATGCCCCCACCCCCGAATCAAAAACATGTGTACACGTCTGCATGGGTCTTTCAAGGATCAATGTGATATATTGAGATTCTTTCGATTTCCCCTGTTTTCTATTTGATTCACTTATTGTGTGGGTTTTAGACAAATTCACTCCCTTCTTGAAATAAACTTCTTCACCCCCGGCTGGTATTATCTCTAATACTTTAATACTTTATGGCTCTAATACTTTATTATTTATCTATTTTCTTTTTTTTCCCAGAGGCACTTCACATGAAAGTGATGGTCGTATAAACTTCGAAGGGGGCTCATTTGATTGGAAATCCAAAGTTCTATTACCCTTTTTAAGAGTCAAAATTGATCGCAGGGCAACTAGCCCCCCACGCCTTTTTTCCCCAAATGCATCCGATAAAAATTTTGAGATAGCCATTTTGTTAAAATACTTTAAAGATCAGATAACCAAAACTTCCTGGTCGACACAACCCCCCAGGGCCTGGGGGGCAGGCGTTGTAAGACATGTCCTGGGGGCATTTCTAATTCAATTTTTAAGAATAAAAAGAGATCAGAGGTCAACTAGCCCCCCCCACGCCCTGTTTTCCCCAAACCCTCCGATAAAAATTTTGAGGTAGTCATTTTGTTAAAAACAGTTCAAACATAAGATAACAATAACTCTGGGTTCGGCACAGCCCCCAGAGCCCCGGGGCACGTGTTTTAAGTTATATCTCGGGGGCATATAAGATCCTTATGTGAGAGGTAGGCCTAGTCGTATTAAACTCAGAGGTTGCTCATTTGATTGGAATTTTTGGTGCCCTTTTTAAGAATCTTATTAAGAGGTTTTAAGTTTTTAAGAGTATTCATTTTCTTTTTTTTCTAGGGGCATTTCACATGGAAACGATGGTCTTAAAGCTTCGGAGAGGGCTCATTCGATTGAAATGGGAAGTTCTAGTGCCTTTTTTAAAAGTCAAAAGTGATCGGAGGGCATCAACCCCCTCCCCCTTCTTTTCCCCAAATGCACCCGATCAAAGTTTTGAGACAGCCATTTTGTCTGAAATAGTCCAATGACCAGATGACAAAAACTTCAGGGTCAACACACCCCCCCCAAAGCCCGGGGGAAGAGTTGTAACTTATGCCCCAGGGGCATATGAGGTTTTTATGGAAGAAGTGGTAGTATAAACTTCGGTGGGGACTCGAAGGATTAGAAATTGAAAGTTCTAGCTCCCTTTTTCAGAGTCAAAAGTGATTCGATGGCCACTAGCCTCCCCCCACTAACCCAAAGGCCATAAGGCTCCAATATCTTATTATTTTATTCCCGGAACCACCTCACATGAAAGCGATGGTTGTATCAACTTCAGAGGAGGCTCATTCTTTTGAAAATCGGAAGTTATAGTGCCCTTTTTAAGAGTCAAAAGTGATCGGATTGGCAACTAGCCCCCCACGCCCTCCTCTCCAAATGCATCCGGTAAAAATTTAGAAGTAGTTCAAAAATCAGATAACGAAACTCCGGGTCGACAACAACCCCCAGGGCCCAGGGGCAGGAATTGTACGTTATGCCCTGGGGGCATATATCGTTCTTATGGAAGGGGTGCTCGTATAAAGTTCAGCGGGGGGTCATTTGATTGGAAATTGAAAGTTATAGTTACCTTTTTAAGAATAAAAAGTGATGGGAGGGCATCTACCCTCCCCATTACATACACCGTCTTTTCCACAAATGCATTCAATCAAAATTTTGAGATAAACATTTTGTTTGAAATAATCCAGCAATCAGATAACAAAAACTTCGGGGTCATGATAATCCCCACCCTAGAGCCCGGGGGAAGGGTTGTAACTCATGTCCCAGGGGCATATAAGGTTTTTATGGAAGAGGTTAACTTCGGAGGAGACTCAAATGACTGTAAATTGAAAGTTCTATTTCAGTTTTTGAGAGTCAAAAGTGATCCGAGGGCAACTAGCCCCCCTCCCACTAACCCTCTTTTTCCCAAATGCGTCCGATCGAATTTTTGAGATACTCATTTTGTCCAAAATAGATCAAAAATCTAATAATAAACGTTTTTAATTAAAAATAGACAAAGATTAATAAAAAAAACAAATTTTTCCTGAGGGAAGTTAAAAGCGAAGCCGGTATCGGGCGTATTGGTATTGCGCGTGTCTGGCGTATCGGTCTCGAGCATTATTTTTTTTCAATCATGGTTTCGTATATGACTAAAAACGAGCATAGATGACTTAAAAAAAAAGTTTTTCTGAGGGAAGTAAAAAGCGAAGCTGAAACTTGAAACAAACAAAAATTATTAGTTCGCAGCCTATCAGAGGCAGCGCTATAGCGTTGCCTATAGTAAAGGTCATAATGCTCCAATGTTTAATTTTTTTTTCCCAGAGGCGTTTCATATCGAAGGGGTGATCGTCTTAACTTCGGAGGGAACTCATTCGATTGGAAATTAGAAGTTCTAGCGCCCTTTTTAAGAGTCAAAAGGGACCGGAGGGCAACTAGCCCCCAGCCCCTTTTACCCGAAATCCATCCGATCGAATTTTTGAGATATCCCTTTTGTTAAAAAAGTTATAAGATCAGATAACAAAAAATACAGGGTCAAAATACCCCCCCCCCCCAGAGCCCAGGGGCAAGTGTTGTATGTCATGTCCTGAGGGTACATAAAGTCTTTATGAGAGTTTTTTTTTAAAGAAGTTCAAAGATCAGATAAGCCCGAACCCCATCCCCACTCAAAAACTTACTCACGATATTTTATTCCAAAACATAAACAAGCTGACTCATGGCCCTCCCTGCATGCCCCCCCCCACCAAAAAACAACTTATTAAAGATAATTTATTCCAAAACTTATGGGAACTAACCACTGGCCCTCCATGACCCAACCCCTCCACCCCAAAAAAAGTAGCGATACTTTATTCCAAATCTTATGGGAGCTGACCCCTGGTCATCCAGGGACTAATACCCCCCGCCCCCACCCCCAAAAAAATGATAAATCATGGGAGCCGACCTTTGGCCCTCCTTCCATGGCCCGATGCCCACCACAAAAACAAACTCATTAACGATATTTTTTCCAAAAATCGTGTGAGCTGACCCCTGGCCATTCCTCCATGGCCCAACAAACTTCCACCTCCCCTCCCCCAGCACCCAAAAAACTTATCAACGATATTTTATTCCAAAAATCACGGGAATTAAGTTTAATTTTATTAGCTCTTTCCAGAATTGTTCAAGTTTTGCCATTTACTACAAACACGAGTTTGGCTACTGCGCGTTTTCCCAACGGTAAAACCATAAGGCCTACTGTGTATTTGGCGCTTTACTAAAACGAGTTACATTACAAATATTTTCTTTTGTGCTTATTGCAAAAATGCTTATTGCACAAATTGCAGTGAAACCAGGCCAGGATTTACCCATAGGTCCACAAGGCCCCGCGGCTTTCACTTTCTCCAAATTTTTGAGGATTTCCCTTAAAATCTTGCAAAAACGGAGCGGAAAAACACTTTGGCCTTGAAGCGTCAAAGCTATAAATTCGGCCCTTAGTGAAACAAAATCTTGAGCTGGTCAGCTTTCAGGAATTAATATCATTATATATCAAATATTAATTTAAGTTTTATTAGTTCTTGAAAAGACTGTTAATTTGTTTTGGAATAAAAATTTATTTTTAAATAGGAAATTTTAAAAAACTTGAAACTTTGGCAATATAGAACGAACAGAAATGAATTAAAAACCTTTCCGGAAAAGAAGTTTTTAAAGAAAAGTAAAGGCCATATTAAACTTAAGGTCAGAAGAAATATAACCCTAAGCAATAGAAATAATTAAATAAGCAATTATAGCAAAAAAACATGCAACAGGTACTAATATAAATGAATAAACAAATATTAAAACGAGTAAATCTTAAATTGAATATGCAAATCATGTTCACACTGCATTGAATATGCAGTCAAAAAAACTACTGCGTCATTGGCAATTATATTTCTTTAAAATATTTTTTTTGTACTTATTGCAACATTGAAAATAAATACAAAACTTACAGTCAAATCAAATTTTGAACTGATGAGCTTTCAACAATTAATATAATTATATATCAAATATTCAGTTTTATTTTATTAGTTCTTTCCAAGACTGTTTAAGACAAATATAGTTTCACTACAAACAAGAGTTTGGATACTACCCCCTTCCCTAATTGTAAAATTCCAAAGCCTACTGCGTCAATGATGCTTCACTGAAAACAAATTATATTACAAACATTTTATTTTCAGGTTATTATAGCATTGAAAATTAAAATAAAAATTCCAGTGAAATAAAATCTTAAACTGATTATCTTTCAATAATTATTATCATTATATATCAGGTATTCAGTTTGATTTTATTTGTACTTTCCAAGACTATTCAAGAAATATATAGTCTTCAGTAAAGCGCCAATGACGCAACATGTTTTTAGACTTTTACAGTGAAAGAAGGAGGCAAAACCCAAACTCTTGTTTGTTGTGATTTTTGTTCGTTTCAAGCTGGATTTGCATATTCAATTTAAGTTTCACTCATTTTTACTCATTTGTATTAGTACCTATTGTATGTTTGTTTGCTATGATTGTTTATTTAATTTCTGTTCGTTTTGGGTTTTATTTATACCTCAATAGCAAACAATTTTTGTCGTTTTAGGCTTGATTTGCATATTCAATTTAAGCTTTACTCTTTTTAAGATTTATATATTCATTTATATTAGTATCTGTTGAATGTTTTTTTTGCTATGATTGTTTATTTAATATCTGTTCTTTTTGGGTTTCATTCATTCTTTAGTAGTAATTTCTGGTCTTTTTGAGTTTGAGTTATTGTAGGTTTCTATTTCTTCTGATCTTAAGTTTAATATGGCCTTTACTAACCTTTAAAATACTTCTTTTATGGAAAGTTTTTTTTTTCATTAATTTTGACAAAATGGATTTCAAAACTAGCCTCAAAAGAACTAAGGATTGAGGATATACATACATAAATTCAAGAATTAAACTATACACAAAAATTAGAAATAGAATATTCATCATTCTCCTTTTGTCAGCAGTTCGAACCAATGATGTGATTGGTGTGACCTTGTAACAGAAATTTCCTTATACATAAAAACAATATTTTTCTATGTAGGTTCAACACAATAAGGAACACACAAAACACAATAAGGAACGAAGCAATTTGTCTACTCTCTTTATATACTCTACTGCCATTACAATTTAATGGTAGCTTTGTTCAACTCGTTAATAACTTGGAAGCGTCAACTTCTTAAAAACGGTTTTAGCTTGGAAATTTCCTCTCGTTCCCAAGTTGATTTTTTTTTAGGAATTCAACAAGTATGGCAAGCTGAAATAATTTCTTGAGGAATGGTTTAATAAGTTAATGGCACCAAAATATAACAAAAGAATGGGAGAAACATGAACTTAAGCGTTAGATTAATGCTTCAATTTGCGTGATGTGGGGGAAAATTTGTTCAATTTTGTTAGTCCCAAAACGTTTGTTAATTTTCAGGCCGTCCTTGTAATTTCCACAATAATTAATCATTGTGGACTAATCCCCCCCCTAAAAAAACAACATCCTGGATATTTTGTTAAAAATATGCAGACCAATACTGATTGACTACCAACTTACAACGCCTTCAATGGAAATTTCCTTTTTTAGATCTTCGTCGTGCTTCAGCTTTTCAGGGCTCTGGAGAACATTCTGAATTTCCTTTACTGGGGGTTCTTTAACTTTCAATACGTCTGTGGGGACATCACTACGTAGAATAGCTGAAGTTGTCAAAGATCTCCTAGAAAAAATAAATCATATGTCTAAGGACTCAATTAATTCCGAAGAAACTTTTGGAGCACAGAATCTTATATTTTGCAGTAGATGCCTTCATTCCTAATCGCATTATATATATACATATATACAAAAAAACCTTCTCATACTGCCACTGAATACCTTCTCATACTGCCACTGAAAGTAGCAGGCACAAATAGGGCCTACTTCAGCCACTGGCCGTCCTGCCCAGCGTCTGACCATGAGGCAGTGTATTTTATGTAATATGATGCCAAGAGTGGGTGGACTGAAGTCAGTAATGGCTGTCAAAATCATGCACTGAGGGGGAAGGGGATCAATCATCCTGGGCATATGAAGCGCCAGCCATGGGACAAGAAAAACCTCTTGAGGAGCAATTCAAGGCGGGAGAAAGGACTTATCTTGCTAGCACTGGCTCTGAGGATCAAGTGCAGGTTGCTGCTGATGGCTGGCGAGTGCTAGGTGATTCTCCCCTCTCTTTTGAGGTAGGTGTCTTCAGCCCAAGCCAGTCTGAAGGAAAACAATATCTAACATCTTGACGCTACCTAGGAAGGCACAACTGCTAAAGACAAAAGAGATAGGCAAGTCTTATATCAGAATACCACCCCAGAGAGGCATCAATAACCCAGCAGCTATTGGTAGTTTTTTCTTGGGTTTGGAGACAATGGGCCTTTGTGGCCTGGGCATCAGCTCAATTTTGTCAGTCACCAATAATAATAATAATTTTAAAAGTAATATTTGGCCTCTTGATATGTGGAAGTCAATTGGAGTAAGGTTTATCAAGTTCCTTAGCTGTTAGTAAGTAGATCACGAGCATATAGGGATTGCGACTTCAGCCTTATTATATATCTGTTTGTTTTTAATTGGACATTGCTCTTTATTTTCAAAATACTTGATTTTTTTTGTATTGAATTCCTATTCTTTTTAAAATAATATTTTCAGGATCACCCTCACCATGAGGGAGATTGCTATCTTTCTTTACCCCAATTTTTGATACAAAGAGCGTCTCTTACGCTGAACTTCACTCAGTACTTTTCTGGAAGCTTTTTAAAATGCAAAAAACATAGCCGATTAGTACTTGGAAGTGTTTTACTTACTGGTTGCTTTTCAAAATATCAGAAGAGAAAGACTTATTGTTGAAAGTAAACTAGTGATGCGCTGATTAATCAGATTCAGAACCAGGAAAAAGAAAATCAGACATTTTTCTTAAAAACCCATCCAAATCGAGAAAAATTTTCTGATTTTAAAGACTACGATTCTATCGTTACGATTTGTTGTAAAATATATAATTATTTTATCTTAAGCTTCCATTTTTTACTCGAAAGATATCGCTTTCAAGAAGTTTCTGATTGAACATAAGGAAATGTTCCATCAGTAATAATAGCTACTTGCTTCTTCTTTATTAATATTGTGATCCCTGTCTAAATTATTATAATCTTCTGTTAGGGTTCCTGCCTGATTTAGTATTTGCAACAACAGTTTGTTTTTCCATTTTTGGAGAAATGAATTTTTGATTTAAAAACGAGATTCAAATGATCTGCTAAGAAAGTATAAAGCAATGGCTTCCAACCTTTATTTTGCCCTTTATTTTGCTCCTTTAAAAATATTTGATCATGTGGAGCCTCCCTTCTATTTTATAAAATAATGTAGACACGAAAATTTTTAGTACTATGAAATTTATTAAGATAAACTATTACAAACTAAGAAACGAATAACAATTTTATATTATTGTCTTTTAATTAGATGGACGTGCTTGCCTATCGTTAGCACAAAGTCTATCAAATGTCGGTGTCAATGATAAGATGACAACATGAACCTCCTTTTCTATAACCAAACGAACAAGATATTTGAGTTTCATTTCAGCTAATGCAGAAATACTGTGTTGTATAGATAAGATTTTGCGAACGGCAGCAATATTATTAAAGTTTCATTTGACAAAATATGTCATATTTATTCTTAATATCTAGCCAAAACTGAATTAGAGATGCATTCTGAAAAGTTTGTTTTAAAGAAGTATTACAAGATAATTCAATCAAGTTTTCTTTCTTGTTAATTCAAATTTGTCATCTTCTTCATCAATGAAATGATTCTGTATCCACGCATATTTTGTAAAATCAAAATCATTAAACTATTTCAAGAAGTGAACTAAAAAAGTATCCAAGCGTTCAACAAATATATTTTTGTTTGCTTCTATGTTATCATGAGCGCACAATTTTATAAGTGAAAACATATCAATATTTTTCCAAACTTGTCTCCCATAGCTCCATTTTTCTCATGGATGTTTTCATATTAAATTTTGAATCAATAGATGCACTTGTGGGCCTTACATCAATTTCTTCAAAATACTTAATTTTCCTAAAATTTCCACTATACAGGTCGGCAGGGGCGTTACTAAGGGGGGATCCCCCCCCCATAGAGGACCTCAGAAAGGACTTTTGTCAGCCTTCTTTGCTATCTTTCGGCGCAAAGTGAAGCTTCGAGAAGGGATTTCGCCGGACGAAGCCCGAAGAAACTTTCTACATCATGTGCGCGAATTTGACAGATACTTATTAGCCCCCTTAAAAACGACTAGTAGAGCAGAGCCCTTAAAAACTTGTTATTTTGTTGGTCCATTGTAATGTCATAAAAGACTTTTGTCGGGTTAAGATCAACAAAATTTACTGCTTCATCTGCGCAAAGTTGACAGAAACCAATCGCCCCTCTAGAAAACGAGCCAAGCCCTACAAACCTTGATATATAGTTGGTCCAATCTAATATCATTAAAGACTTCTGTCGGGCGAAGGACTACGAAAATTACTGCTTTATCTGCACAAAATAAACAAAACTTAATATTTTTTCGGTCCCTTACTGTGTCATAAAAGACTTCCGTCGGGCAAAGACAACGAAATTGACTGCCCCATCTGCATAAAAGTTTCGAGAAACCAATTTGCCACATAGAAAGCAACCTGTCGGGTGGAGCCTTGCAAAACTTGATATTTTTCAACGGGTCGGTTAGCCGGGACAATTCTAGTGTCTCTACTAAAAAAAAAACTTGTTGGGAAATATTGTTGTTTCTTTCCAAAATATTGGAAACAGCTGACATATTTTGCTAATACATGAGCCCATAGAATTGCAAGGTTATACTAAGCTTATTAAGAATTGGACCTTTTTTGCTGATTCCCAAAGGTCCTATAACAAATCATAGTACTAGGGGTATAAAGATTTAAGTGTGCAAGCGAAAGAAACAATTCTCAATTCTAAATTTGAAAATTTTGTTGCTTTGTGACATTATACTTAATTTAAGACTTTATTTAACAAAATAAAAAATAAAAAAAAAAGAAGGCAGGAAGCCCGGTAACCTGGGTTTTACTGCTACTCCAAAAGAAAATTCTGTAATATATACACACGTCGAAATAAATCCAAACCAAACTGGGTTGTTAAGAGCGAGAAAACTTTACAGAGAATCAAGTTTTTCAGTGATCTCGGAGTTGCAATTTGAATTAGTGCGATTTTGCAACTAAACATAAAAGGAAGCTTGGAGCACTGCTTTATTCGTTTAGTTTTAGATCACCAGTACATGAAAATAATTGCAGAACATAGGAACAGATCCAAAACTAGAATAAAGCTTGTGTATGAAGTTTGTTTCAAAGAAAGCGAGATGAAAGGTATTACGAATTTGAATCTGATTATCGAGCTGTTCGCATTCTAAAGCATCATAATGAGGAACTGAAAACGGTACCAAAGCGAAAATTAGGCCAGAGATTATGCAAAAGACCACTCTATTTGATATTTCAAAATGTTTCCGGTCAGGAAGCTCAAAGAAAACTGTAGAAGGTCCTGTCACGAGCGAACTTAATCTCGAACAGCAAGATAGCTTAGTGCAATTTAAGTCAACAGAAAGCTTATAGTTTGTCTTCAGTGGTATCTCTTGTTTTAGTGCTTCGCAGTCGCAGCCACCTCTCGTTTCGCATTCTGACACTGCTAAAGGTTTTATCACAAAATTTCAGCGGATGTCCTACGTATAAGTACACGATTTGAAAGGATAGACTCCCAAGGTCTGGGCAGAATCTTACTTTTAAGGGGAAATTTGATCAACTAGCGTCAGTTTGTAAAGGGTAGTGAACTTTAAAAAATTTGATTAAAACAATCAATAAATTTTTATTGATAAACGAGGAAATGATCGTCCTGGTCCATCCTTGACAAATATCGGAGTCTGAAAAGAAGAAGATGCGACTGAAAAAAAAAACAAGCTCGAAGTTACTTATCTTAAACCCGCCTGCTGTTAAATAGAAGAAGACTTATCTTCTCAGGTCTGACACTGTGGAATTTGGTAAAAGAACAAAAACACTGGAAGAAGTTCGCTGTTCAGAAATTGATCACAAAGAAACGGTAGGAATCGGCAAAATCTTCTTTATTCTTTCGGGCATTGTTGACTTTACCGAGGTAGCAAGGAAAACTGACACTTGAAGTCAAGTTGGATTCCATCACTAACGAACTACACGCTATACTAGACATAGGGCGAATATGGAACTAGGCTTATTAGTGAGTCAGAAGCATTCATTTCTCAGAGAGTGTAAAGAAAGGAAGGAGTTGATTCTGAAGCTGAAAATTTACAGCAAGCTGGAATCATAAGAGTCGAGCATAATCCCAGGCTCAAGAAAAAAAACGTTCAAACTCAGAAAAGCTGAAGCTTATCAAACTAGGACCATTTCAGCCAAAAATGGATTTCCAAAAAACGAGAAAATCCAATCCCAGAGTTCCAAGGACCAGTTACGGTTTGTTATAAACTGGTACAATGAGTATCCGCACCTTGAGTATAGTGTCAAGAAAGATTTAGCTTACTGCTTTGCCTGTTCATTGTTTACAACAGGACCTGGCCGTGAATACAGAAACAAAGATTCTTCATTTATAACAGGAACTAGAAACTGGCACAAAATGCGAAGCAAGGTCGCCAAGGCTGGAATGTTCGTCCCTCACTTTCAAACAAATGGTCACAGAGTTTCTGTAGGGGTTCTTACTTGTTTTATAGAGAGATAAATCATTGCCAAGCTTAGTAAGGAGAAGCTAATGAAAGATAAAGAGTAAGAAAAAGAAAGGAAAAGAGGGCTTCACATTATATACATGTTGCTAGACTTTACCACCACTCTAGGTAAACAAGGGTTGGCATTTCGTGGGAACAATCATGACGGGGGAAACCAAGTTGAGCTAGCTAATCTTCTTTTGAGACAGAAGATCGAAATGGACCATCGAATGAAAGACCAGATGAATCCGAATATCAACAGCTATATGTCGGGTAGTAGCCAAAATAAATTAATTGCGATTGTAAGAACAGAGCTAATTCAAAATCCTAGCAGAATTAATGATGCTGACTTCTTTGGCAGCTTTGCCGATAAAACACACACTGCCAGCCATGAAGAGTGTTTAGCTGTAGCTGTACGGTACATTAAAAGAGAGGGAGCCGCTAAACAGCGTTTAGTCATCATTGAAGATTCTGATTCGAAGAAAGTAGCCGATATAGCAGAAGGTATTCTACGAGTTTTGCAAAAGGCTCGTATCAATGAAGAAAAACTGGCATTTCAAAGCTAAGTAACACGAGTGGGCGCAAAAGCACTGGAAGTATCATTTAGTTTGCCGAGTTGTTCTCTCTAGCAAAAACGAACAGACGAGGGTTGCCTTTAGTTTACAGAGCATTCCGTCTTGCAGAAACTATTGCAGTGACATTGGCCGAAGGTGAACGAATATTTAGCAAAATGAAAATCGTCAAGAAGAGATTGTGGTCAACTATTGGACACGATCGACTTGACCATCTCATGCTCATGATGTCAGAAAAAGACCAACTGGAAAACATTGACCTCAACCTACTTGTGGAAAAGTGGAAAGTTGAAAAACCACGCACCCTTAAAGTTTAGCTTATTTTCTTTGCCTTGATTTTGCTTTTATAGCTGACTTTCTATAATATATGACAATTCTCTGCAGCTAATAAACATTATTTTAACACCTAAAGACCGAAGTAACAAATGTTAGTTGTCGTCAGCACCTACCCAAATTCGTTGGTATATTTTGGACGCCCCCCCCAAGGTAAAAGGCTAGTGACGCTCCTTTTACCCTCCCTAAACATATTTGCGTCCTCATTTTGATTTTCTTCAACAAAAATTGCAATTTCCACTTAGACTTGATGTATCCTCTGAATCACTTCGGCACGAGATAGCCAGCATTCTTCACAACAGGACAAAGGTAGGCATGTAAGTAGCTCTCATACCATCAAACAGGTGTGCAAGTAATCTAACTTATAACAAACTGTTTTAATACAATTTATAAAATTCGTTATTTTTGTACAAAACGTCTTTAAGTTCCTCACTAATATTTTCAAACAGTTCGGGATAACGAACTGTAAGTAAGGAGCGATGCCACTCAATAGTAACCAAAACTCTAAGAAACAGAGTATTGATAACAATATATAGATCAAAAGAATCTAATTTTGATGCTTATTCAAAACAAGTAAAGTTCGTCAAATTTAATGTTACCCATAAAAAGTCATGATGTTACCATCATTACCCGATTTTGAAAAAGGGCGGAAACACCCCTAAAACATCAAATGATCTTAATGAAAATGACACCATCAGATTTAGAATAGCAGAGAACTCTACTATATGGGTTTCAAACTCCTATGTACAAAAAGTGGAATTTTTCATTTTTTGCTGGAAGAAGATGATGGATGCATGTTTGTTTGTTTCCCCCAAGGGTGATTATATCAAACCAGTGATCGTAGAAGATTGGGAGATGGCTCATTTGATCGGAAATCAGAAGTTATAGTGCCCTTTCTAAGTGACCAAAACTATTGCAGGGTAGCTAGCCCTCCTCCCATACTCGTTTGTTTGCCAAAGTCGCCCGATCAAAATTTTGAGAGAGCCATTTTTTCACCATAATCGAAAAATCTAATAACTATGCCTTTGAGAATGACAACACCCCACAGTCCCCAGGGGAAGGGCTGCAAACTACGAACTTTACCCATCGTTTACATATAATATTGGTTTTGGGAAGTATACAGACGATTTTCAGAGTGGATTTTTCTGGTGGAGGTGTGGGGGGGGGGGCTTACATGGGAGGATCATTCCATTGAGCAATTTTCCGTTGGGCGAGGAAATTTTTCATTGAGGGGGAGCCGGATTTCTCAGCATTAATTAAAAAACAATCAGAAATCAAATAAAAAGAAAAAACAAGTTTCTTCAACTGAAAGTAAGGAGCAACATTAAAACTTAAAACGAACAGGAATTATTACGTATATAAGCGGGCGGGGTTCACCCTCTCCTTAATACCACGCTCTTTACGCTAAAGTTTTTTTAGAACTTTTAAAAGAGCTTATTATTCTAATTAAACCGCCAATGTGATTCAAGAGTCATTGTTAAATAATGACATAAAAAATCAAACTTTAGCGTAAAGCAAGAGGTATTGTGGAAAAGACGACCCCCTCGTGTACGTAATAATTTCTGTTCGTTTTAAGTTTTAATGTTGCAGTAGAGGAGGGGGTGCCAGTCGTGACGGGAGTCCATATATGGGCATAGAACCACGTGGTTTATGGTTTTCTCACTGAGAATGAAAAAACAGGAATTTTCTCACATTTATGGATATTTTCATGGATGGTTATGTGTGTTGTTCGATTTATTTGATGTTTTTCACGGTTGTCAACATCAAATTATGGATGTTTTATGGTTTTTGTCAGTGAGAATTTGAAAAACAGAATCTTTTTCACATTTATGTCTGTTTTTATGGTTTTTGTCAGTAATAATGAAAAAACAGGGATTTTGTCACATTTATGGATGTCAACAGCACTTTATGTTCCTGTTTTATGACTGTTCGTTGTCAGTGAGAATGGACATGCTTGACGTGAATGCTATGAGAGTGTTTGGCTAGTCTGGCCTGAAAAATTGATTTACATAATCGCTAGGGAAAATTATTGATTCACGAAGGGTAGAATTAGGACGCATTAAGGCTTCTTTAATACTAGGTCTGAGGGATACATGTTCTTTAGGTCAGAGAGAAAAATTAAAATTCTATTTTTAAATAGGGCTTCATTGATCTTTAGTGTCAGGAATTATAATTGACATCACTTGTTATCTTGGAATTATGCGGGAGTCTAAAGAGATAGAAATTCTATTTTTAAATACGGCTTCACGGAGCTTTAAGTCGGAGAGATAAATTGATATTCTAACGAAACCCTAATAGTTTAGCTAGGAAAATTTATGAGATGTAGAGATTAACGTAGGAAAGGGTTTCCTAGAAATTTGAAATGCGTTAGCGCAGAGATGCCAAACAAAAGGAACACGCTGAAATTACGTTTAGGGATTATTTGGGCGAAACCGTTTTATCCATTTTATGGGATTATTTCGGCGAAACAGTTAGAGACATTTTGAAAGAAGATTTTAGGAAAGGTTTTGGAAGAGAATTTGAGGGTGAAACTCTGTGGTCGTTATAATACACAAGTTCCATTTGAACAGTGTTGTGAGGTCCTCTACCCCAACCCCAAAGGGTTCCAATCCCCCACCCCAACCCCGAAGGAAGCCCCCGGTACTCAAAGGTCCCCCAAGCTTCCATAGAGCCCCAGCCCCCAAACGCCCTCCTCAGACCCTCAAAGGCCCTCCTCTGGTCCTCAAAGGGCCCCCGGACCCCCAAAGGGCACCCCGGACCCCAAAGGCCCTCCCCCCGGTCCTCAAAGGTCCCCCGGGCTCCCAAAGAGCCACCGGCGCCCCCAAAGGCCCACCCAGACCTCCAAAGGCCATCCCCGGGCCCCCCAAAGGCCCATCGAGCTCCCAAAGGACCAACGGGGTCCCAAAGGCCCTACACCGGTCCCCAACTGTCCCCCCGGACGACCACGGGCCCCCCTGATCCCCACAAGCCCTTCCCCGGCCCCCCCAGTGCCAATTCGCGCCCCACGGCCCCAACGGGCCTCCAATGTCCCCCCGACTCTCCCACGACCTCTCTGGTTCCCCCCCGCTCTCCCCCCGTCGCCCCCGGGCCCCCGGCCCCGAGAAGCGCCGCC